>NW_028322095.1:337500-360000 GCF_057628025.1 Oncorhynchus mykiss
TACACAGAGCCTTCCCTCGGGGTAATTCCATTCAGCTACACAGAGCCTTCCCTCAGGGTAATTCCATTCAGCTACACACAACCTTCCCTCAGGGTAATTCCATTCAGCTACACACAGCCTTCCCTTAGTGTAATTCCATTCAGCTACACACAGCCTTCCCTCAGGGTAATTCCATTCAGCTACACACAGCCTTCCCTCAGGGTAATTCCATTCAGCTACACACAGCCTTCCCTCAGGTTCATTCCATTCAGCTACACACAGCCTTCACTCAGGTTAATTCCATTCAGCTACACACAGCCTTCCCTCAGGGTAATTCCATTCAGCTACACACAGCCTTCCCTCAGGGTAATTCCATTCAGCTACACACAGCCTTCCCTCAGGTTAATTCCATTCAGCTACACACAGCCTTCCCTCAGTGTAATTCCATTCAGCTACACACAGCCTTCCCTCAGTGTAATTCCATTCAGCTACACAGAGCCTTCCCTCAGGGTAATTCCATTCAGCTACACACAGCCTTCCCTTGGGGTAATTCCATCAAGCTACACACAGCCTTCCCTTGGGGTAATTCCATTCAGCTACACACAGCCTTCCCTTGGGGTAATTCCATTCAGCTACACACAGCCTTCCCTTGGGGTAATTCCATTCAGCTACACACAGCCTTCCCTTGGGGTAATTCCATTCAGCTACACACAGCCTTCCCTTGGGGTAAGGTAGTTAGGGAGGTCTTTACAGCCGCCATGTTTATCAGAGTATGTTTACAGGAGTGGACGTACACAGACATGTAAACTTCCTCCTCTTTGATGAATGTTCGTGAGGCTTTCAGCCTAGTGTACAGATGAATTACTGACTGGAGAGAGCGAGAGCGAGAGCGAGAGCGAGAGCGAGAGAGAAGAGCAGACCGCCACCAGGTTTTGTTTTGGGAAGAGAGGAACAGAGAGATAGGAGAAGAGAGGAGGGGAACAGAGAGAGGAGAAGGGAGGAGAGGAACAGAGAGATAGGAGAAGAGAGGAGAGGAACAGAGAAATAGAAGAGGGGAGGAGAGAAACAGAGAGATCAGAGAAGGGAGGAGAGGAACAGAGAGATCGAAGAAGGGAGGAGAGGAACAGAGAGATAGGAGAAGGGAGGAGAGGAACAGAGAGATAGGAGAAGGGAGAAGAGAAACAGAGAGATAGGAGAAGGGAGGATAGGAACTGAGAGAGAAGACTGAGGAACAAAGGAAATGGGGCACTGTTCCATGACAGTGTTTTAACTCTCTCTCTGTTTGATAGACTATCATATAACATGCTTTACGTTTGTTTCTCTCCATCATTCTTCCTATCCCTCCCTTTCTTCCTCTCTATCCCTTCCTTTCCCTCTCCTCCCGAACAATGAACTCTCCACTTAACTCTCTCTCTCTCTCTCACACAGCTGTAGCCAGCCTTCCCTGGCACCAGCAGAAACCCAAGGTCATCTCTGATTGCACAAGGCCATCCCTCTCCCCTTCCCTCCCTCTTGTTCCAGTCTTGCCACTCCCCCATCTCCCAGTGGTGGCATTGGAGCTCCCAGGATGCGGCTGCTCAGCGCTCTGCTGCTCCTCCTGCTCCTCAGGTCCACTGAGCCCAGGAAGGGTGGACGGAACAGAGAAAGGGGCAGGGCCCGGGGTAAAGGCAGGGCCAATGCTGTCAAACGCCAAACCTCTGAATGCAAGGAATACATGGAGGCCGGAGAGAAATACCTGGACTGTCAGGACCGCCAGCTGACCGGGGTGCAACAGCACTGGCCTGAAGACATCCACCACCTCCTGCTGGCCCGCAACAAGATCCAGGTGCTCAGAGACAACACCTTCTCCCAGTTCAAGAACCTAAAGAGTCTGGATCTACAACAGAATGAGCTCTACATGGTGGAGGAGGAGGCGTTCGCAGGGCTGGGACAGCTCACTACTCTGCTTCTTCAGCACAACCAGATGAAGACAGCTTCTGAGGAGCACCTGTTGCCCTTGCCAAACCTCCGCTACCTGCGTCTCTATGACAACCCCTGGGACTGCCGGTGCTCGCTGGATAGTCTGGTCAGGACCCTGCAGGTGCCCAGCAACCGTAACCTAGGGAACTACGCCAAGTGTTCGGAGCCGGACGCGCTGAGAGGTCAGAAGCTGAAGAAGATGAGGCCAGAGCTGCTGTGTGCTGAGGATGGGGAGGGCCATCTGCCAGGGCAGAAACCTCAGGAGGGGCAGGGTAGTCTGCCCAAACCACCTCCCATCAAGAAGTACCCTGATGCCAACTCCTTGTGCCACACCTACATGTTCCCCAAACCTATGCTGGACTGCAAGAGCAAAGGTAAGCTATGAGCCAACCAAGCTTGTCTCCCTTTCATTTGTTTGTGTGACCTGTGTGAAGAATTTCCTCCTTGGAGGACAATGGCATGTTGTATTCTGGTCTTTCAGAACACTGGAGTGAGTTATTGGGGTTCTCAGGGCCATGGGTTCCTCGACCAAGATGAATCTCTACTGAAACAGCTTTTTAGTCCAAGATTAGGACTAGTATGGGTCAGGGAAACCGGCCCTCCGTGTATGAGTCACATGTCCATCTGAAATCTCTGGGCATTGTTCACTACACATGGTTGTTGTGAGGACTTTTGGAACAGTATGGAGGAGAGGCTGGCTACTGGATACTCCAGATCTGTGGTTGATAAGGACTACTTTCTAAATGTGTTCTCGATAATTTCCCTGAATCAGAATGTGGTAGGAGACGACTGTAAACCGAGAGGCCTTAGAGTGACGGCTTGCAGCGTGGAAACCGTGGAAACCATCATGTAACGTTAGACACAAAGGGACCAAGGGAAAATATGGAGTCTAATTTCTGTCTCCCGTCCAGACTCTCACATCTGGTGCCATTTCTGTGCTATGTATAACTGCCACATTAAAACTGCTATCAGGACTATAACCTCTAGAGAGATTAGCTTTCAATATTGTTTTTCAAATAGTCATTAGGCCCAGACCCATGGGACTGACTACAAATCCTCCTGCATGGAGTCCATATTGTGTGGGGACTGCTTTTGTTTGAGCTCCAAAATACAACATGAATAGTCCCTTCATATGGATTTAGTATAGACGTGGCAGTATGGTCATGAATAGTCCCTTCATATGGATTTAGTATAGATGTGGCAGTATGGTCATGAATAGTCCCTTCATATTGATTTAGTATAGACGTGGCAGTATGGTCATGAATAGTCCCTTCCTATTGATTTAGTATAGTTGTGGCAGTATGGTCATGAATAGTCTCTTCATATGGATTTAGTATAGACGTGGCAGTATGGTCATGAATAGTCCCTTCATATGGATTTAGTATAGACGTGGCAGTATGGTCATGAATAGTCTCTTCATACTTATTTAGTATAGACGTGGCAGTATGGTCATGAATAGTCTCTTCCTATTGATTTAGTATAGACGTGGCAGTATGGTCATGAATAGTCTCTTCATATTGTTTAGTATAGACGTGGCAGTATGGTCATGAATAGTCCCTTATTGATTTAGTATAGACGTGGCAGTATGGTCATGAATAGTCCCTTCATATTGATTTAGTATAGACATGGCAGTATAGTCATGAATAGTCCCTTCATATTGATTTAGTATAGACGTGGCAGTATGGTCATGAATAGTCCCTTCATATTGATTTAGTATAGACATGGCAGTATAGTCATGAATAGTCCCTTCATATTGATTTAGTATAGACGTGGCAGTATGGTCATGAATAGTCCCTTCATATTGATTTAGTATAGACGTGGCAGTATGGTTATGAATAGTCCCTTCATACTTATTTAGTATAGACGTGGCAGTATGGTCATGAATAGTCCCTTCATATTGATTTAGTATAGACGTGGCAGTATGGTCATGAATAGTCCCTTCATATTGATTTAGTATAGACGTGGCAGTATGGTCATGAATAGTCCCTTCATATTGATTTAGTATAGACGTGGCAGTATGGTCATGAATAGTCCCTTCATATTGATGTAGTATAGACGTGGCAGTATGGTCATGAATAGTCCCTTCATACTTATTTAGTATAGACGTGGCAGTATGGTCATGAATAGTCCCTTCATATGGATTTAGTATAGACGTGGCAGTATGGTCATGAATAGTCCCTTCATATTGATTTAGTATAGACGTGGCAGTATGGTCATGAATAGTCCCTTCATACTTATTTAGTATAGACGTGGCAGTATGGTCATGAATAGTCCCTTCATACTTATTTAGTATAGACGTGGCAGTATGGTCATGAATAGTCCCTTCATACTTATTTAGTATAGACGTGGCAGTATGGTCATGAATAGTCCCTTCATATTGATTTAGTATAGACGTGGCAGTATGGTCATGAATAGTCCCTTCATACTTATTTAGTATAGACGTGGCAGTATGGTCATGAATAGTCCCTTCATACTTATTAAGTATAGACGTGGCAGTATGGTCATGAATAGTCCCTTCATACTTATTTAGTATAGACGTGGCAGTATGGTCATGAAGAGTCCCTTCATACTTATTTAGTGTGGAAGTGGCAGTATGGTCATGAATAGTCCCTTCATACTTATTTAGTATAGACGTGGCAGTATGGTCATGAATAGTCCCTTCATACTTATTTAGTGTGGAAGTGGCAGTATGGTCATGAATAGTCCCTTCATACTTATTTAGTATAGACGTGGCAGTATGGTCATGAATAGTCCCTTCATACTTATTTAGTATAGACGTGGCAGTATGGTCATGAATAGTCCCTTCATACTTATTTAGTATAGACGTGGCAGTATGGTCATGAATAGTCCCTTCATATTGATTTAGTATAGACGTGGCAGTATGGTCATGAATAGTCCCTTCATACTTATTTAGTATAGACGTGGCAGTATGGTCATGAATAGTCCCTTCATACTTATTAAGTATAGACGTGGCAGTATGGTCATGAATAGTCCCTTCATACTTATTTAGTATAGACGTGGCAGTATGGTCATGAAGAGTCCCTTCATACTTATTTAGTGTGGAAGTGGCAGTATGGTCATGAATAGTCCCTTCATACTTATTTAGTATAGACGTGGCAGTATGGTCATGAATAGTCCCTTCATACTTATTTAGTGTGGAAGTGGCAGTATGGTCATGAATAGTCCCTTCATACTTATTTAGTATAGACGTGGCAGTATGGTCATGAATAGTCCCTTCATACTTATTTAGTATAGACGTGGCAGTATGGTCATGAATAGTCCCTTCATACTTATTTAGTATAGACGTGGCAGTATGGTCATGAATAGTCCCTTCATACTTATTTAGTATAGACGTGGCAGTATGGTCATGAATAGTCCCTTCATACTTATTTAGTATAGACGTGGCAGTATGGTCATGAATAGTCCCTTCATACTTATTTAGTATAGACGTGGCAGTATGGTCATGAATAGTCCCTTCATACTTATTTAGTATAGACGTGGCAGTATGGTCATGAATAGTCCCTTCATACTTATTTAGTATAGACGTGGCAGTATGGTCATGAATAGTCCCTTCATACTTATTTAGTATAGACGTGGCAGTATGGTCATGAATAGTCCCTTCATACTTATTTAGTATAGACGTGGCAGTATGGTCATGAAGAGTCCCTTCATACTTATTTAGTATAGACGTGGCAGTATGGTCATGAATAGTCCCTTCATACTTATTTAGTATAGACGTGGCAGTATGGTCATGAATAGTCCCTTCATACTTATTTAGTATAGACGTGGCAGTATGGTCATGAATAGTCCCTTCATACTTATTTAGTATAGACGTGGCAGTATGGTCATGAATAGTCCCTTCATACTTATTTAGTATAGACGTGGCAGTATGGTCATGAATAGTCTCTTTATTGGATTTAGTATAGACGTGGCAGTATGGTCATGAATAGTCTCTTCATACTTATTTAGTATAGACGTGGCAGTATGGTCATGAATAGTCCCTTCATACTTATTTAGTATAGACGTGGCAGTATGGTCATGAATAGTCCCTTCATACTTATTTAGTATAGACGTGGCAGTATGGTCATGAATAGTCCCTTCATACTTATTTAGTATAGACGTGGCAGTATGGTCATGAATAGTCCCTTCATATTGATTTAGTATAGACGTGGCAGTATGGTCATGAATAGTCCCTTCATACTTATTTAGTATAGACGTGGCAGTATGGTCATGAATAGTCCCTTCATACTTATTTAGTATAGACGTGGCAGTATGGTCATGAATAGTCCCTTCATACTTATTTAGTATAGACGTGGCAGTATGGTCATGAATAGTCCCTTCATACTTATTTAGTATAGACGTGGCAGTATGGTCATGAATAGTCCCTTCATACTTATTTAGTATAGACGTGGCAGTATGGTCATGAATAGTCCCTTCATACTTATTTAGTATAGACGTGGCAGTATGGTCATGAATAGTCCCTTCATACTTATTTAGTATAGACGTGGCAGTATGGTCATGAATAGTCTCTTCATACTTATTTAGTATAGACGTGGCAGTATGGTCATGAATAGTCCCTTCATACTTATTTAGTATAGACGTGGCAGTATGGTCATGAATAGTCCCTTCATACTTATTTAGTATAGACGTGGCAGTATGGTCATGAATAGTCCCTTCATACTTATTTAGTATAGACGTGGCAGTATGGTCATGAATAGTCCCTTCATACTTATTTAGTGTGGAAGTGGCAGTATGGTCATGAATAGTCCCTTCATACTTATTTAGTATAGACGTGGCAGTATGGTCATGAATAGTCCCTTCATACTTATTTAGTATAGACGTGGCAGTATGGTCATGAATAGTCCCTTCATACTTATTTAGTATAGACGTGGCAGTATGGTCATGAATAGTCCCTTCATACTTATTTAGTATAGACGTGGCAGTATGGTCATGAATAGTCCCTTCATACTTATTTAGTATAGACGTGGCAGTATGGTCATGAATAGTCCCTTCATACTTATTTAGTATAGACGTGGCAGTATGGTCATGAATAGTCCCTTCATACTTATTTAGTATAGACGTGGCAGTATGGTCATGAATAGTCCCTTCATACTTATCTAGTATAGACGTGGCAGTATGGTCATGAATAGTCCCTTCATACTTATTTAGTATAGACGTGGCAGTATGGTCATGAATAGTCCCTTCATACTTATTTAGTATAGACGTGGCAGTATGGTCATGAAGAGTCCCTTCATACTTATTTAGTATAGACGTGGCAGTATGGTCATGAATAGTCCCTTCATACTTATTTAGTATAGACGTGGCAGTATGGTCATGAATAGTCCCTTCATACTTATTTAGTATAGACGTGACAGTATGGTCATGAATAGTCCCTTCATACTTATTTAGTATAGACGTGGCAGTATGGTCATGAATAGTCCCTTCATACTTATTTAGTATAGACGTGGCAGTATGGTCATGAATAGTCTCTTCATATGGATTTAGTATAGACGTGGCAGTATGGTCATGAATAGTCTCTTCATACTTATTTAGTATAGACGTGGCAGTATGGTCATGAATAGTCCCTTCATACTTATTTAGTATAGACGTGGCAGTATGGTCATGAATAGTCCCTTCATACTTATTTAGTATAGACGTGGCAGTATGGTCATGAATAGTCCCTTCATACTTATTTAGTATAGACGTGGCAGTATGGTCATGAATAGTCCCTTCATATTGATTTAGTATAGACGTGGCAGTATGGTCATGAATAGTCCCTTCATACTTATTTAGTATAGACGTGGCAGTATGGTCATGAATAGTCCCTTCATACTTATTTAGTATAGACGTGGCAGTATGGTCATGAATAGTCCCTTCATACTTATTTAGTATAGACGTGGCAGTATGGTCATGAATAGTCCCTTCATACTTATTTAGTATAGACGTGGCAGTATGGTCATGAATAGTCCCTTCATACTTATTTAGTATAGACGTGGCAGTATGGTCATGAATAGTCCCTTCATACTTATTTAGTATAGACGTGGCAGTATGGTCATGAATAGTCCCTTCATACTTATTTAGTATAGACGTGGCAGTATGGTCATGAATAGTCTCTTCATACTTATTTAGTATAGACGTGGCAGTATGGTCATGAATAGTCCCTTCATACTTATTTAGTATAGACGTGGCAGTATGGTCATGAATAGTCCCTTCATACTTATTTAGTATAGACGTGGCAGTATGGTCATGAATAGTCCCTTCATACTTATTTAGTATAGACGTGGCAGTATGGTCATGAATAGTCTCTTCATACTTATTTAGTATTGACGTGGCAGTATGGTCATGAATAGTCCCTTCATACTTATTTAGTATTTAGTGTGGAAGTGGCAACACTCTGAGGTATTGTTCTACTGTATATTTATGACGTCACAGTGAACTGGCCCTTTGATCAAGATGATGAATGACAGTCATATAATGATGTACTGTCCCTATCCTGTCCCCAGAAAGCCATTTGTCAGAGTGCAGTTAAACGTGCAAGAAGCAGCAACACTGGTCTCTCTATTCTACTGTCGCCATATAAAAGATCCCCATGTTCAGCTGGAGGAAACTATTTCTCTTCCCCTCTGGAAAGGCTTTCAATCAGTCCTTTATCTGAACCTCACTAGATCATCTCACTGGTCATAACCTCCCTCCCTCCCTCCCTCCCTCCCTCCCTCCCTCCCTCCCTCCCTCTCTATCTCTCTTTCTCTCAATCCCTCTCTCATCTGTGAATTCAGAGCCTTAATATACTGTAACTAATAACTGACCAGAGGTCATTACACTGGAAACAAAGTCTCATTTGTAAACACTGGAAATGTCCCTACAGTACACTACCGAACTGTGCGGGAGCAAGACAGAATGTATCTAACCACAAATAAATCATCTCTGTGGTACATACATGATATATGGGAGAATATGTCAGAGTGCGTGTACTTTCTAGATAAATGTCGTCCAGGCAAGATGACGCCTGGTTTAGTCCTGATCTATCATTAGCAGAACAGTTGAGTCAGCATATGGAGAGTTGGCCTGCTTGTCATCTCTGTAAAGCCTAACCTCCTCTTCTGACATTATATCATGGTTTCTTGGAGTTCCTGTAACCTATGGCCGGGTGTTTTGTCAGCAGCCACATTCTGGGGGAGTCAGGATGTGTAGCAGAGAGGGAGTCATATTCTGCTGGTAGTCTCCTCTCCTCCACAGCATGATGGGTAATATTCTGCTGGTAGTCTGCTCTCCTCCACAGCATGATGGGTAATATTCTGCTGGTAGTCTCCTCTCCTCCACAGCATGATGGGTAATATTCTGCTGGTAGTCTCCTCTCCTCCACAGCATGATGGGTAATATTCTGCTGGTAGTCTCCTCTCCTCCACAGCATGATGGGTAATATTCTGCTGGTAGTCTCCTCTCCTCCACAGCATGATGGGTAATATTCTGCCGGTAGTCTCCTCTCCTCCACAGCATGATGGGTAATATTCTGCTGGTAGTCTCCTCTCCTCCACAGCATGATGGGTCATATTCTGCTGGTGGTCTCCTCTCCTCCACAGCATGATGGGTAATATTCTGCTGGTAGTCTCCTCTCCTCCACAGCATGATGGGTAATATTCTGCTGGTAGTCTCCTCTCCTCCACAGCATGATGGGTAATATTCTGCTGGTAGTCTCCTCTCCTCCACAGCATGATGGGTAATATTCTGCTGGTAGTCTCCTCTCCTCCACAGCATGATGGGTAATATTCTGCTGGTAGTCTCCTCTCCTCCACAGCATGATGGGTAATATTCTGCTGGTGGTCTCCTCTCCTCCACAGCATGATGGGTAATATTCTGCTGGTAGTCTCCTCTCCTCCACAGCATGATGGGTAATATTCGGCTGGTAGTCTCCTCTCCTCCACAGCATGATGGGTAATATTCTGCTGGTAGTCTCCTCTCCTCCACAGCAGCGTTGATTTCCTTGATATACAGGCATGTTGGGCACCTGACTCTGTAAAAGCAGCACTGTGCATTTACAATCTAAATGAATGGCTGTATAGGTTTAGTTTCCTGCTGTCTGTAAACAAAATGCGATTTTAATAAACTATATCAACATTTCTAAAAACATTTCAAATTAACTTCCTGTTCAGAGTTAGAATAGTGGTTGTGCATCAGCAGCTGTTCTGTTGTTATGTCAGTCACTGACAGCTTCAGTAAATAGACTGGCAAGTTAGTCTAGCGGCCAGCCATCTAAACTTCTAGTAAGCATGGTCAAATTGCAGACCGGTGGTACCCCCATTGATTTTGTTAGTCACTCTCACTCAGATATCATCTTAAAAACTGCAAACATTTCTCTAAACCCTACGGCAAAATGAGTAGAATTGCATGGAATTTGTTATAAAATTACTAAATCTTCTCTCCGTCCCATGACAAAATGTCACTTAGGGCCCCCAAAAGGCTAGGGCCAGCTCTGACTGTATGAGTGGGTATGGATATAGGGCCAGCTCTGACTGTATTAGAGGGTATGGATATAGGGCCGACTCTGACTGTATGAGTGGGTATGGATATAGGGCCGGCTCTGACTGTATGAGTGGGTATGGATATAGGGCCAGCTCTGACTGTATGAGTGGGTATGGATATAGGGCCAGCTCTGACTGTATTAGAGGGTATGGATATAGGGCCAGCTCTGACTGTATGAGTGGGTATGGATATAGGGCCGGCTCTGACTGCATGAGTGGGTATGGATATAGGGCCGGCTCTGACTGTATGAGTGGGTATGGATATAGGGCCAGCTCTGACTGTATGAGTGGGTAGGGATATAGGGCCAGCTCTGACTGTATGAGTGGGTATGGATATAGGGCCGGCTCTGACTGTATGAGTGGGTATGGATATAGGGCCGGCTCTGACTGTATGAGTGGGTATGGATATAGGGCCAGCTCTGACTGTATGAGTGGGTATGGATATAGGGCCGGCTCTGACTGTATGAGTGGGTATGGATATAGGGCCGGCTCTGACTGTATGAGTGGGTATGGATATAGGGCCGGCTCTGACTGTATGAGTGGGTATGGATATAGGGCCGGCTCTGACTGTATGAGTGGGTATGGATATAGGGCCAGCTCTGACTGTATGAGTGGGTATGGATATAGGGCCAGCTCTGACTGTATGAGTGGGTATGGATATAGGGCCGGCTCTGACTGTGGCCCCTCATGATGAGTTCAGATTCTTTCTGAAAACTGTTATGGCTGAACGACCTTGACTTCTCCCAACATCCCAACCATCTGCATGTTTCCCCACTCACTGCTGTAGTCTGAACTAAAGCATATCACAGGTGTTATGAGGCAGGGGTTCGATAGATAGGGGAAAGAGAGAACATCTCCCATGTGTCCCAAACGGCACCCTATTCCCTACATAGTGCACTACTTTTAACCAGAGCGCTACCATGGCCCATAGGGATATGGACAAAAGTAGTGTACTATCTAGTGAATAGGGTGTCATTGAGAACGCTAACTTCTGTCTCTGTTGTTGTGAATGCTCCAGCAACCTCATCTAAAAGCCATGGAGCGTTAATCTCCTTTCCTTACAGTGGAGGATGATGGATGTCCTATGCTGTTATGATATTAGAGCAGATGTCTGTCGTTAAGGTCTGTGATAGTTCCTTCAGCTGAATGATGAATAAACCGTGCTCAGAATGTGGACAACTGGAAGCAGTCCAAGACTGTACGTGGATTTTGACAAACACAGAAAGGTCCTGTGTCGTTCATGAAATTAAAAATGAAGGTTTTCCACCCCACCACAGCTAGGTTCATTCTCAGCTGAGCGCTGTCATTGTGAACATGACTTAGAAAACGGGTTCCAAAGACATCATTCATTATGAATTGTTAGTAGAAGTTGTATGCATTTTAGGGACCACCTACTTCGTCTTCATGTCTTAGTCTTTATTTTAAACTCTAGATTGAGAACAATGGCTCTTGCAGAAGTTTTCCTTCTATGGTAAAGGCTGCTGGCGATCACAAAAAAAAGACAGAAGCTCTCAGAGGTCTTTTCAGCCTGTGGGAAACCCTGTTTCATACGTTAACCTTCATGTTTCAAACCCTTCAAAGGCTAAGGTCAACCCAGAGTGCTGTGAATAACAGTCCTGCTTGGCACAGACATACAACATGGCTACACAGGGACTATAGAAAGGGGAGGCCATCTTGATATTCTCAGGGCACACTCGGAATTCACATATGTAGGAATCCAAATTTCAGTCACTCTGGCGATCAACAAGTATGCATTGGGTTGAAAAAATCACATATGTCCCAAAGTTCCTTGTGTGTCCGCTTATGTTTTTGTTCATGTTTTCATGCAGTATGATAGCTAGCTGATTTGGCCATTGTAAACATGTCTGGGTAAGCCATTAACCTTTCACTGACCTCCATATTCTCCCTCTCTGTCTACCCCCCCCCCCCCCCCCTCCCCTCCCTCCAGAACTGAAGAACATCCCCTCAAGTCTCCCGTCAGACATTGTGAGGATGGACTTGTCCAGTAACAACATCACTCAGCTCCGGCCCAAGGAGTTTGTTGCTGCCAGGGACCTGAAGCTTCTCAACCTCAGCAGTAACAGTCTGGATCAGATCGACACAGGTGAGGAGAGACCATACACTTCCTTCAAACAGCACAATCATTGTGGATGTGTGCCAAGCCATGCTGCACAGAGGATCAGATCTCACAACACCTGAAGAAGGGTTTAATAAGATACAGCAATCTGAGATATATATGCTTTTTGTTAAATATGTTTTGATTTGTGACTTACAGTAGTGAGTGCATACACTTCCTTACTGGTCCCCCATTGTAATCGAGCCCACATTGGACCTGCAAAGAAAGAGGTCAAAAGAGGAATCAGAGGAGGACCTTGACCTTTAGTCCATTCATCACAAAATGGAGGCATGGCTTTATTTCCTCCTGAAATAGAATTGTTAGAATCCCTGGGGTAATGTGGAAAAAGAGGCAGAAGAAAGACAAATATAAAAACTCACATACTTTATATACCATATCAGTACTTTATATACCATACCAGTACTTTATATACCATACCAGTACTTTATATACAATACTAGTACTTTATATACCATACCAGTACTTTATATAACATTCCAGTATACCATATACCATACCAGTACTTTATATACCATACCAGTACTTTATATACCATACCAGTACTTTATATACCATACCAGTACTTTATATACCATAACAGTACTTTATATACCATACCAGTACTTTATATACCATACCAGTACTTTATATACCATACCAGTACTTTATATACCATACCAGTATACCATATACCATACCAGTATACCATATAGCATACCAGTACTTTATATACCATACCAGTATACCATATACCATATCAGTATACCATATACCATACCAGTATACCATATACCATACCAGTATACCATATACCATACCAGTATACCATATACCATACCAGGCAGCGTTGAGTCTGGATCAATTCCACACATAGATAAAAACGCTTAACTCTCATTAGCTTCTCACACGGATGAATCTGACTTAAAGGAGCCTACGATGCCATAAACCTGCTCCATCTTCTCACACGGATGAATCTGACTTAAAGGAGCCTACGATGCCAAAAACCTGCTCCATCTTCTCACACGGATGAATCTGACTTAAAGGAGCCTACGATGTCATAAACCTGCTCCATCTTCTCACACGGATGAATCTGACTTAAAGGAGCCTACGATGTCATAAACCTGCTCCATCTTCTCACACGGATGAATCTGACTTAAAGGAGCTTACGATGTCATAAACCTGCTCCATCTTCTCACACGGATGAATCTGACTTAAAGGAGCCTACGATGTCATAAACCTGCTCCATCTTCTCACACGGATGAATCTGACTTAAAGGAGCCTACGATGTCATAAACCTGCTCCATCTTCTCACACGGATGAATCTGACTTAAAGGAGCCTACGATGTCATAAACCTGCTCCATCTTCTCACACGGATGAATCTGACTTAAAGGAGCCTACGATGTCATAAACCTGCTCCATCTTCTCACACGGATGAATCTGACTTAAAGGAGCCTACGATGTCATAAACCTGCTCCATCTTCTCACACGGATGAATCTGACTTAAAGGAGCCTACGATGCCATAAACCTGCTCCATCTTCTCACACGGATGAATCTGACTTAAAGGAGCCTACGATGTCATAAACCTGCTCCATCTTCTCACACGGATGAATCTGACTTAAAGGAGCCTACGATGTCATAAACCTGCTCCATCTTCTCACACGGATGAATCTGACTTAAAGGAGCCTACGATGCCATAAACCTGCTCCATCTTCTCACACGAATGAATCTGACTTAAAGGAGCCTACGATGCCATAAACCTGCTCCATCTTCTCACACGGATGAATCTGACTTAAAGGAGCCTACGATGCCATAAACCTGCTCCATCTTCTCACACGGATGAATCTGACTTAAAGGAGCCTACGATGCCATAAACCTGCTCCATCTCGTTTGTAGAACCAACAAGGTTCTCTATTTGCTGAGGAATCACTACACTACCTTCTAGTTCTGTTACGTTTGAGAACTGGGAAAAAAACGCTGTCTCATTATTCCTAGGCTCACAAGAACTGGTCACATAGCCAGGAACCTTTGCCACGGAAGGAAAATAGTTCCCTTATCATTAATTATTGCAGAACATGTGCCAGCAATTGACATTAGAGTATTTCCCTGAGTTGTTAACAAGTAATTAATGGTGGTTAATTCCGACCAACTATGACAACCAGTACTGTACACATAGTCATTAACTACTATGATCGAGGAGAAAGAATTAGAAAGAAATAGCCTGTTATGGATGAAAAGACAATCCGTTCTGGACAGAGAAAGCAACTGCAAATTGAACACAATTCTCATGAAGTATTCACAAAATGCTCCCTCAGTTTTCTCAGGGACTAAGCTCTGTAGCAAGCACAAACTGGTTTAAAAAATAGACCAGAATTGTTGTCTCATTGAGTTGCACAGACGAACCAGTAGAAACCGGACAGTAATTCTCATGAGTATGATAAGAGCATAATCTGAGGGGGTTTGTGGGAGTGGTAACAGGAGGGTCACTCTGGAGACAGTGCTATATACAGTAGGCCTATCTGTCTTTATGGTGCTAGCTTGCACTGCCACCATTACTCAGGGATACACTGCAGGAAACACATCTTAAAGATGTCTGCTAGCTATTAGGCACATCGTAGCCACATCAACAGGCTAACTTAAGCTTGAATTAGAGCTGAGACTAGGTGATAGGGAGAGCACTGGTCAAAGTTAATATCAGCATGTGTTTGAAGACGAGGTGCTGAAAATGCAGTCTGAAATTAGTTATGGAAGCTGTTACTCTTTCTCGTGTTACAGTGGAACATTAGTTCCCGGTAATAATTCAGTATTCATGTCCGTTAGTGGACATTACTTCCATTGAAACTTTCCACTGAGTGCTACTGTATAAGATGAATTGAAGTAGTAACTGACCTCTAACCTCAACGTCCTCTCTCCCTTGTCCCCCCTCTTCAGCTGCATCCACTGGGCACCTGTACCTGTCCAGTAGGAATTTCTTCCACTGAGACTTGTGCTATAAGATTCATTGAAATTTCCTGTCCCTCTAACTAACCCTTAACATCCTGCATTTCTCCCCCTCTCCATAGCTGCGTTTGCGGGCCTCCTGTACCTGCGAGAGCTGGACCTGTCCAACAACAGCCTGCACTACTTCCAGTACGGAGTGTTGGAGGACCTGTACTTCCTCAGGATGCTGAATCTGGGGGATAACCCCTGGGTCTGTGACTACAACATCCACTACCTGATCTACTGGCTGAAGCATCACCCCGGGGTGGCCTACTCTGGCCTAATCTGCACCGAGCCTCAGGAGTTCAGGGGCTGGCCCGTGGAGAATTATGTCAAGACCTACAACGGAGAGTGTCCCAAGGATAAGGATCCACAGCTAGGGAAGGGTGATACAAGACAGGGACAGACGGCTCAGGAGCTAGTGGCCGAGACAGAGGAGGCGGAGATGGAGCTTCTGCCGAAGCCTCTGAGAGACCCCAGACCAAAGAAATATGAGGTCACCAGGTTGACTTAATAGGACAGAGTTGGAAATTAGAAGAGAACTGTTGTTGTTGTTTTCTATTATCACAGAACATTCCAATTCAGTCTATCAGAGTTTTTTTTTTACTTTCGAATTCCCAACAGCATGACCAATGCAGGACAGCTGGATTCCCAACAGCATGACCAATGCAGGACAGCTGGATTCCCAACAGCATGACCAATGCAGGACAGTTGGATTCCCAACAGCATGACCAATGCAGGACAGTTGGATTCCCAACAGCATGACCAATGCAGGACAGCTGGATTCCCAACAGCATGACCAATGCAGGACAGTTGGATTCCCACCAGCATGACCAATGCAGGACAGCTGGATTCCCAACAGCATGACCAATGCAGGACAGTTGGATTCCCACCAGCATGACCAATGCAGGACAGCTGGATTCCCAACAGCATGACCAATGCAGGACAGCTGGATTCCCAACAGCATGACCAATGCAGGACAGCTGGATTCCCAACAGCATGACCAATGCAGGACAGCTGAATTCCCACCAGCATGACCAATGCAGGACAGCTGGATTCCCAACAGCATGACCAATGCAGGACAGTTGGATTCCCAACAGCATGACCAATGCAGGACAGCTGGATTCCCAACAGCATGACCAATGCAGGACAGTTGGATTCCCACCAGCATGACCAATGCAGGACAGCTGGATTCCCACCAGCATGACCAATGCAGGACAGCTGGATTCCCAACAGCATGACCAATTCGGGACAGCTGGATTCCCAACAGGATAACCAATGCAGGACAGTTGGATTCCCAACAGCATGACCAATGCAGGACAGCTGGATTCCCACCAGCATGACCAATGCAGGACAGCTGGATTCCCAACAGCATGACCAATTCAGGACAGCTGGATTCCCAACAGGATAACCAATGCAGGACAGTTGGATTCCCAACAGCATGACCAATGCAGGACAGTTGGATTCCCACCAGCATGACCAATGCAGGACAGTTGGATTCCCACCAGCATGACCAATGCAGGACAGTTGGATTCCCAACAGCATGACCAATGCAGGACAGTTGTTGCTGTTTTCGTTACAAGAATATTTCGTTGTGGATATACTTTTTTGAAAAAGTAGAGGTTGATATATTTTTTACGATATCCAATTGTTAGTTACAGTGTTGTCCCATCACTGTAACTCCTGTACGGACTAGGGAGAAGCGAAGGTCGAGAGCCATGAGTCCTCCGAAGCACCAATATGTCAGAGGAAACATGCATGCACGCAGCTACCACAAGGAGTCACTAGAGAGCAACGGGACAAGGACATCCCAGCCGGCCAAATCCTCCCTAACCCAAACAATTGTGCGCCGCCTCATGGTCGCGGCCGGCTGCGACACAGCCCGGGATCGAACCCAGATCTGTATTGACTCCTCATATAGATGGGAGGCCCGAGGTACATTTCTTCTAAATGTATGATTTAGACCATCTGTTCATGAAATAAAAGCAATTTTTTTTCTTAAATGAATGAGGTTTACATTATTAACACACACACTTCACTAATCCTAAAGGGATTTAGGCACATCCTTCCCCTAACCCCTTCAACTATCTGTTAGATCTGTGATGCTTCACCATAAAACATGGAGCGTCTTCGGGTCCGTTCAAAACAGCTGTTCCACGGCTTCACTACCTCTTCCTCTCCACACTACCTCTTCCTCTCCACACTACCTCTTCCTCTCCACACTACCTCTTCCTCTCTGCACCTCAACACATGAAGCTGAGGAGTTAGACATGGACCCGCTGAAGACCTAAAGTACATTTAGTCAGTCCACACGATCCTGAACAGAAACCGATGTCTTGGTTCATACACACCATAAGTCATTCACACATGCAGGGATTGTGGGCCATCTGATGTATGTGGTGGGTTTCTATAGTGACACGTGTCCTGAATGAATGATCCTGAAGGTCCCATGTTAGCCAGCGGAGCCCTGTGACATCACAGGAGTCAGACATGACTCTGATGTTCTAAGCAGTATTGTGAGCATCTCAGTGAGCCAGGATACGTCCAACGATAGTATGCCCAGCTGTTACTCTCAGAGCTTTCTCACATTTAGGAAACGTGTTGTTTGGTATGTCAGAAAAAGAGGAGGGAAACTATTTCTTCAGTCAAGCTGTCCAATTATCTGATGTTCTGCTATCTGAGGAGAGAGTCTGAAGATCACTGCGAATGTCTATTTAAAAACATTTGAACATTTTCTTGGTCACATACACACGGTTAAGCAGATGTTTTTGCGAGTGTAGCGAAATGCTTATGCTTCTAGTTCTGACAGTGCAGTAATATCTACAGGTAATCTAACAATTCCACAACAACTACCTAATACACCCAAATCTACGTAAAGGAATGGAATAAGAATATATACATATAAATATATGGATGAGCAATGACCGAGTGGCAGAGGCAAGATGCAATAGATGGTATAAAATACAGTATATACATATGAGACGAGAAATGCAAGATATGTAAACATTGTTAAAGTGACTAGTGATCCATTTATTAAAGTGGCCAATGATTTCAAGTCTGTATGTAGGCAGCAGCCTCACTGTGTTAGTGTTGGCTGTTTAACAGTCTGATGGCCTTGAGATAGAAGCTGTTTTCCAGTCTCTCGGTCTCAGCTTTAATGCACCTGTACTGACCTCGACTTCTGGATGGTAGTGGGGTGAACAGGCAGTGACTCGGGTGGTTGTTGTGATCTTTTTGGCTTTCCTGTGACATTGGGTGCTGTTGGTGTCCTGGAGGGGAGGGAGTTTGCCCCCGGTGAGACCGCACCACCCTCTGGAGAGCCCTGTGGCTATGGGCGGTGCAGTTGCCGTACCAGGCGGTGATACAACCCGACAGGATGCTCTCAATTGTGCATCTGTAAAAGTTTGTGAGGGTTTTACATTTCTTCAGCCTCCTGAGGTTGAAGAGGCGCTGTTGCACCTTCTTCACCACACTGTCTGTGTGGGTGGACCATTTCAGTTTGTCCATGATGTGCACGCCAAGGAACTTAAAACTTTATACCTTCTCCACTGCTGTCTCGTCGATGTGGATAGGGGGGTTCTCCCTCTGCTGTTTCCCGAAGTCCACAATCATCTCCTTTGTTTTGTTGACCTTGAGTGAGAGGTTGTTTTCCTGACACCACACTCCGAGGGGCCTCACCTCCTCCCCATAGGTCGTCTTCATTGTTGGTTATCAAACCTACTACTGTTATGTCGTCTACAGACTTGATGATTGAGTTGGAGGCGTGCATGGCCACGCAGTCATGGGTGAACAGGGAGTATAGGAGTGGGCTGAGCACGCACCCTTGTGGGGCCCTAGTGTTGAGGATCAGCGAAGTGGAGATGCTGTTTCCTACTTTCCCCAGCTGGGTGCGACCCGTCAGGAAGTCCAGGACCCGGTTGCACAGGGCAGGGTTCAGACCCAGGGCCTCAAGCTTAATGATGACCTTAGAGGGTACTATGGTGTTGAATTCTGAGCTGTAGTCATAGTCATACATAGGTATTCCTCTTGTCCAGGTGGGATAGGGCAGTGTGCAGTGTGATGGCGATTGCATCGTCTGTGGACCTATTGGGGCGATACGCAAATACAGTGAATAACTACACTGTTTGTATTTGGCCATATTCCCAGTCAACTTTCCATGATTAAATGCTGTGGTTCGTGCTTTCAGTTTTGAGCGAATGCTGCCATCTATCCACGGTTTCTGGTTAGGGTAGGTTTTAATAGTCACAGTGGGCACAACATGTCCTATGCACTTCCTTATAAACTCACTCACTGAATCAGCGTATAAATCAATATTATTCTCTGAGGCTACCCGGAACATGTTCCAGTCCACGTAATCAAAACAATCTTGAAGTGTGGATTCCGACCGGTCAGACCAGCGTTGAATAGTCCTTGTTACGAGTACATCCTGTTTGAGTTTCTGCCTATAGGAAGGGAGAAGAAAAATTGAGTTGTGGTCAGATTTGCCAAAGGGAGGGCAGGGAGGGCCTTGTATGCATCACAGAAGTTAGAGTAGCAGTGATCCAGAGTTTTGCCGGCGCAAGTACTACAGTCAATATGCTGATAGAATTTAGGTAGCCTTGTTCTCAAATTAGCTTTGTTAAAATCCCCAGCTACAATAAATGCAGCCTCAGGATATATGGTTTCCAGTTTACATAAAGTCCAGTGAAGTTCCTTGAAGGCCGTCGTGGTATCGGCTTGAGGGGGGTATTTACACAGCTGTGACAATAACCGACGAGAATTCTATTGGGAGATAATACGGTCGGCATTTGATCGCATGGAATTCTAGGTCAGATGACCGAAAGGACTAGAATTCCTGCATGTTGTTAAAATTACACCACGAGTCATTAATCATGAAACATACACCCTCACCCTTCTTCCCGGAGAGATGTTTATTTCTGTCGGTGCGACGCACAAAGAATCCCTGTGGCTGTTTTCCATTTCAAATTCCATTTCAGTCCTTTGTTCAGCAACACCTTGATGCAAAGCAAGACCATGTGTTATAGACTAACTATTAAAAAAGAGTTTCATAAAAACCTCTCGAAGGGCTTTAATAGATTGTATTGGGTATCTGCAGATTTCATCAGTTGGAACGGAACCTTCCATCAGTTGGACTGTGGAACTATACTCCTCACTGTGCGGAATACGTGTCTGGAAGAAAACCCAACTTGGATGAATTGGGATATTGAAAACAGAACACTGCCTAACTTGAAAGAGCCCGCAGAAGGATCATAAAATGACCCCCAATTTGTTTCTGCTTTTGTTATGACTACAATACACAGGTACAAAAGAAAAGTAGTGTACAGGATACAGTAACTTTTCCCTCTGATTATTTAATTCAGCAATAGTGATTCATGGGATGATAAGCTTTATGAAACACACCACCCAAGGTGATCATAGAAATGAAACAGGCTTCACATAGCCATAGAACAGCTGTAAGAGATTGTCACTCGACCAGCGTATGGTTTTGCACAGCTGCAACCAGATCACTTAAAATAAGATTTTTGGTTGTTTTCTCTCCAAGATACAGATGCAGTATCTTAATTTCATCATCATGTTGATGCACGGCAGGAAATGGACACTTGTAGTGTATCCAAGGTTTAAAAAGGCCTCTAATGTTTGTAATTTCCAGTTTAACAAACTGTCCTAATGAAAAATGGATCAACCCCTACAAAACAAAATCATAAATTATATTCCACATTTCCTGTTGCTGCAGGGTTATTTTACTGCTATGGTGAACTGGCTCAAATGAAGGTCCTACATCTGTACAGCAATGAGAACACATTTTCACAAACAATCGTCATTCATGAGTTGTTCTGCATCTGGTTAGGGAAAGGGAATACCTAGTCAGTTGCACAACTGAATGCATTCAACCAAAATGCCTTTCGCGTTCAACCCAAACCCTCTGAATTAGAGGTGCGAGGGGCTGCCTTAATCAGCACCCAGTTGTTGGGGGGTAACTGTGGTCCATGTAGCTCAGTTGGGAAAGCATAGTGCTTGCAATGCCAGGGTTGTTGGTTTGATTCCCATGGGGGACCGGTATCAAAATGTATGTACTAACTAATGTAAATTGCTCTGTATAACAGCATTTACAAAAATGTAACTGCTCAAGGGCAGAACAGCTCAGGGATTCAAACCAGCAAACGTTCAGTTACTGGCCCAACGCTCTTAACTGCTAGGCTACCTGCCGCTGGTCCACTTTGTGTTCAAAGTGGACCAGCACTCACTTGTACAGAGAATCTCACATTTTCTACTGTTTGAGTGTCGGCACCTTTTTAGAGAATACCGGCTCAAAATATAAAACCTGGTACACAAATATGATGTACTTCAATCCACTTCAAGCCCTGTTCAGCACTATTCTGTGAACAAGCCCTGTTCAGCACTATTCTAAGAACAAGCACTGTTCAGCACTATTCTAAGAACAAGCACTGTTCAACACTATTCTAAGAACAAGCCCTGTTCAGCACTATTCTAAGAACAAGCCCTGTTCAGCACTATTCTGTGAACAAGCCCTGTTCAGCACTATTCTAAGAACAAGCCCTGTTCAGCACTATTCTAAGAACAAGCCCTGTTCAGCACTATTCTGTGAACAAGCCCTGTTCAGCACTATTCTAAGAACAAGCCCTGTTCAGCACTATTCTAAGAACAAGCCCTGTTCGGCACTATTCTAAGAACAAGCCCTGTTCGGCACTATTCTAAGAACAAGCCCTGTTCAGCACTATTCTAAGAACAAGCTCTGTTCAGCACTATTCTAAGAACAAGCCCTGTTCAGCACTATTCTAAGAACAAGCCCTGTTCAGCACTATTCTAAGAACAAGCCCTGTTCAGCACTATTCTAAGAACAAGCCCTGTTCAGCACTATTCTAAGAACAAGCCCTGTTCAGCACTATTCTAAGAACAAGCCCTGTTCAGCACTATTCTAAGAACAAGC
>NW_028322095.1:527500-620000 GCF_057628025.1 Oncorhynchus mykiss
CGCTGGCCATGGCAGAACACTGACATTCCTGTCTTGCATGAAATCACGCACAGAACGAGCAGTATGGCTGGTGGCATTGTCATGCTGGAGGGTCATGTCAGGATGAGCCTGCAGGAAGGGTACCACATGAGGGAGGAGGATGTCTTCCCTGTAACGCACAGCGTTGAGATTGCCTGCAATGACAACAAGCTCAGTCCGATGATGCTGTGACACCGCCCCAGACCATGACGGACCCTCCAACTCCAAATCGATCCCACTCCAGAGTACAGGCCTCTGTGTAACGCTCATTCAGTCGACGATAAACGTTAATCCGACCATCACCCCTGGTGAGACAAAACCGCGACTTGTCAGTGAAGAGCACTTTTTGCCAGTCCTGTCTGGTCCAGCGACGGTGAGTTTGTGCCCATAGGCGACGTTGTTGCCGGTGATGTTTGGTGAGGACCTGCCTTACAACAGACCTACAAGCCCTCAGTCCATCCTCTCTCACCCTATTGCGGACAGTCTGAGTACTGATGGAGGGTTGTGCGTTCTGAGTGAAACTCGAGCAGTTGTTGTTGCCATCCTGTACCTGTCCCGCAGGGGTGATGTTCGGATGTATCGATCCTGTGCAGGTGTTGTTACATGTGGTCTGCCACTGCGAGGACAATCAGCTGTCCGTCCTGTCTCCCTGTAGCGCTGTCTTAGGCGTCTCACAGTACGGACATGGCCATGTTTTGCCCTGGCCATATCTGCAGTCTTCGTGCCTCCTTGCAGCATGCCTAAGGCACGTTCACGCAGATGAGTAGGGACTCTGGGCATCTTTCTTTTGGGGTTTTTCCAGAGTCTGTAGAAAGGCCTCTTTAGTGTCCTAATTTTTCATAACTGTGACCTTAATGGCCTACTGTCTGTAAGCTGTTAGTGTCTTAACGACCGTTCCACAGGTGCATGTTCATTAATTGTAAGGGAGACAGTGTTTAAACCCTTTAAAATTAAGATCTGTGAAGTTAATTCATAAAAATCCAAATATCTTTGAGAGACAGGGTCCTGGAAAAAGGGATGTTTATTTTTTTGCTGAGTTTATACAGTGAAGGGAAAAAGTATTTGATCCCCTGCTGATTTTGTACGTTTGCCCACTGACAAAGAAATTATCAGTCTATAATTTTAATGGTAGGTTTATTTGAACAGTGAAAGACAGAATAACCACAAAAAAATCCAGAAAAAAGCATTTCAAAAATGTTTTAATTGGTTTGTATTTTAATGAGGAAAATAAGTATTTGACCCCTCTGCAAAACATGACTTAGTACTTGGTGGCAAAACCCTTGTTGGCAATCAGAGGTCAGACGTTTCTTGTAGTTGGCCACCAGGTTTGTACACATCTCAGGAGGGATTTTGTCCCACTCCTCTTTGCAGATCTTCTCCAAGTCATTAAGGTTTTGAGGCTGACGTTTGGCAACTCGACCCTTCAGCTCCCTCCACAGATTTTCTATGGGATTAAGGTCTGGAGAGCTAGGCCACTCCAGGACCTTAATGTGCTTCTTCTTGAGCCACTCCTTTGTTGCCTTGGCTGTGTGTTTTGGGTCATTGTCATGCTGGAATACCCATCCCAGACCCATTTTCAATGCCCTGGCTGAGGAAAGGAGGTTCTCACCCAAGATTTGACGGTACATGGCCCCGTCCATCGTCCCTTTGATGCAGTGAAGTTGTCCTGTCCCCTTAGCAGAAAAACACCCCCAAAACATAATGTTTCCAACTCCATGTTTGACGGTGGGGATGGTGTTCTTGGGGTCATAGGCAGCATTCCTCCTCCTCCAAACACGGCGAGTTGAGTTAATGCCAAAGAGCTCCATTTTGGTCTCATCTGACCACAACACTTTCACCCAGTTGTCCTCTGAATCATTCAGATGTTCATTGGCAAACTTCAGACGGGCATGTATATGTGCTTTCTTGAGCAGGGGGACCTTGCGGGCGCTGCAGGATTTCAGTCCTTCACGGCATAGTGTGTTACCAATTGTTTTCTTGGTGACTATGGTCCCAGCTGCCTTGAGATCATTGACAAGATCCTCCCGTGTAGTTCTGGGCTGATTCCTTACCGTGCTCATGATCATTGCAACTCCACGAGGTGAGATCTTGCATGGAGCCCCAGGCCGAGGGAGATTGACAGTTCTTTTGTGTTTCTTCCATTTGCGAATAATCGCACCAACTGTTGTCACCTTCTCACCAAGCTGCTTGGCGATGGTCTTGTAGCCCATTCCAGCCTTGTGTAGGTCTACAATCTTGTCCCTGACATCCTTGGAGAGCTCTTTGGTCTTGGCCATGGTGGAGAGTTTGGAATCTGATTGATTGATTGCTTCTGTGGACAGGTGTCTTATACAGGTAACAAACTGAGATTAGGAGCACTCCCTTTAAGAGTGTGCTCCTAATCTCAGCTCGTTACCTGTATAAAAGACACCTGGGAGCCAGAAGTCTTTCTGATTGAGAGGGGGTCAAATACTTATTTCCCTCATTAAAATGCAAATCAATTTAAAACATTTTTGACATGTGTTTTTCTGGATTTTTGTTGTTATTCTGTCTCTCACTGTTCAAATAAACCACTATTTAAAATTATAGACGGATCATTTCTTTGTCAGTGGGAAAACGTACAAAATCAGCAGGGGATCAAATACTCCCCCCCCCCCCTCACTGTATACCATAGCTTAGAACATACAGTCTCTGAATGTTAGTTCCGGCTGTAAATCCACCAAGCCTAATGGAAGCTGTGAGATGTAGTCTGTGTGTCTCTAGGCTGTTGCATTCTGTTTCTTTCTGATTGTTGTTGTGTGTTGACAGTGCTGGCTGTGGGAGGACAGGCGCCATCTGTGCTATAGACTACACATGGAACCTACTAAAGGCTGGGGTACGTACAATATGAAACACACACACACACACACACACACACACACTCAAATTGTTGCCTTTGCTGTTTCCTGGAGCACAGATGGACCACTGAGTGTATTGTTCTTGTTGGTTTGTAGAAGATTCCAGAAGACTTCAACGTGTTCCGGCTGATTCAGGAGATGAGAACACAGAGGCATTCTGCTGTTCAGACCAAGGTAATGTGGCGTTCAGCTGTTCAGACCAAGGTAATGTGGCATTCAGACCCAGATAATGTGGCGTTCAGCTGTTCAGACCCAGATAATGTGGCGTTCAGCTGTTCAGACCAAGGTAATGTGGCATTCAGACCCAGGTAATGTGGCGTTCAGCTGTTCAGACCAAGATAATGTGGCATTCAGACCCAGATAATGTGGCGTTCAGCTGTTCAGACCCAGGTAATGTGGCGTTCAGCTGTTCAGACCAAGGTAATGTGGCGTTCTGCTGTTCAGACCAAGGTAATGTGGCATTCAGCTGTTCAGACCAAGGTAATGTGGCATTCAGACCCAGATAATGTGGCGTTCAGCTGTTCAGACCAAGGTAATGTGGCGTTCTGCTGTTCAGACCCAGGTAATGTGGCGTTCTGCTGTTCAGACCAAGGTAATGTGGCGTTCTGCTGTTCAGACCCAGGTAATGTGGCGTTCAGCTGAATGTGAACAAAAACACCACTGAAGTCTTTGTCTACCGTGTGTCAATCTTCATAGTGTTCTGTGTTGCTGTGTCTGTGTCTCCATGGTTTAATATGTATATAAGTGCTGTCTTCATAGTGTTCTGTGTTGCTGTGTCTGTGTCTCCATGGTTTAATATGTATATAAGTGCTGTCTTCAGTGTTCTGTGTTGCTGTGTCTGCGTCTCCATGGTTTAATATGTATATAAGTGCTGTCTTCATAGTGTTCTGTGTTGCTGTGTCTGCGTCTCCATGGTTTAATATGTATATAAGTGCTGTCTTCATAGTGTTCTGTGTTGCTGTGTCTGTGTCTCCATGGTTTAATATGTATATAAGTGCTGTCTTCATAGTGTTCTGTGTTGTTGTGTCTGTGTCTCCATGGTTTAATATGTATATAAGTGCTGTCTTCATAGTGTTCTGTGTTGCTGTGTCTGTGTCTCCATGGTTTAATATGTATATAAGTGCTGTCTTCATAGTGTTCTGTGTTGCTGTGTCTCCATGGTTTAATATGTATATAAGTGCTGTCTTCATAGTGTTCTGTGTTGCTGTGTCACCATGGTTTAATATGTATATAAGTGCTGTCTTCATAGTGTTCTGTGTTGCTGTGTCTGTGTCTCCATGGTTTAATATGTATATAAGTGCTGTCTTCAGTGTTCTGTGTTGCTGTGTTGCTGTGTCTCCATGGTTTAATATGTATATAAGTGCTGTCTTCATAGTGTTCTGTGTTGCTGTGTCTGTGTCTCCATGGTTTAATATGTATATAAGTGCTGTCTTCATAGTGTTCTGTGTTGCTGCGTCTCCATGGTTTAATATGTATATAAGTGCTGTCTTTATAGTGTTCTGTGTTGCTGCGTCTCCATGGTTTAATATGTATATAAGTGCTGTCTTCAGTGTTCTGTGTTGCTGTGTTGCTGTGTCTCCATGGTTTAATATGTATATAAGTGCTGTCTTCATAGTGTTCTGTGTTGCTGTGTCTGCGTCTCCATGGTTTAATATGTATATAAGTGCTGTCTTCATAGTGTTCTGTGTTGCTGTGTCTGTGTCTCCATGGTTTAATATGTATATAAGTGCTGTCTTCATAGTGTTCTGCGTTGCTGTATAATCCCAGTGGGCATTAGAACGTCTGTGGGGAAAACAGCCTGTGGTTACCTAGATTACCTCACTGACTCATAGCAAAAACTTGACCTTTTTCATAGGAAAGAATGTTGATTTTCCCTAATTCGTAGCTGTGGTTCAGGGGAATATGGACTGAGTATCTGGGTCTTGTTATGGTTTTAATATGAAGACAAGTGTTCTGTGTTGACTCACTGTCTACTTTCTGTCCCTTCTCTCCCTCCCCTCTCTCCCTTCCCTCTCTCCCTCCCCTCTCCATCTCCTATAGGAACAGTATGAGTTGGTTCACAGAGCCATCTCTCAGCTCTTTGAGAAACAGCTGCAGCTCCTGGAGAGCCCCACCAACTCAGAGATCCATGGTGGCATGGTGAGAACTATCCCTACACTACCCTAACACTACACTACCCTAACACTACACTACCCTAACACTACACTACCCTAATACTACACTACCACTACACATCCCCCCAACACACAGCACTACAGCTCCTCAGAGCCCCACCAACTCAGATATGCATGGTGAGAACTACCCCAACACTACACTAACCCCCCCCCCCCCCCCCCCCCCCCCCCACACACACATACTAACCCCCCACCCCCCACACACACACACACACACACACTACACTAACCCCCCCCCCCCCCACACACACACACACACACACACACACACACACACCACTATAGCTCCTCAGAGCCCCACAATGCCATGGTGAGCATATCTCTACACAACATATAACATTACATTACAGCACCACCACATATAACATAACATTACAGCACCACCACGTATAACATTACAGCACCACCACGTATAACATTACATTACAGCACCACCACGTATAACATTACATTACTGCACCACCACGTATAACATTACATTACTGCACCACCACGTATAACATTACTGCACCACCACGTATAACATTACAGCACCACCGCGTATAACATTACATTACTGCATCACCACGTATAACATTACAGCACCACCACATATAACATTACAGCACCACCACGTATAACATTACAGCACCACCACGTATAACATTACAGCACCACCACGTCTAACATTACAGCACCACCACGTATAAAATTACATTACTGCACCACCACGTATAACATTACATTACAGTACCACCACATATAACATTACATTACAGCACCACCACATATAACATTACAGCACCACCGCGTATAACATTACTGCATCACCACGTATAACATTACAGCACCACCATGTGTAACATTACATTACTGCACCACCACGTATAACATTACAGCACCACCACGTATAACATTACAGCACCACCACGTGTAACATTACATTACTGCACCACCACGTATAACATTACAGCACCACCACGTCTAACATTACTGCACCACCACATATAACATTACATTACAGCACCACCACATATAACATTACAGCACCACCACATATAACATTACAGCACCACCACGTATAACATTACAGCACCACCACGTATAACATTACAGCACCACCGCGTATAACATTACAGCACCACCGCGTATAACATTACAGCACCACCGCGTATAACATTACAGCACCACCGCGTATAACATTACAGCACCACCGCATATAACATTACAGCACCAACGCGTATAACATTACAGCACCACCGCGTATAACATTACAGCACCACCGCGTATAACATTACAGCACCAACGCGTATAACATTACAGCACCAACGCGTATAACATTACAGCACCACCGCGTATAACATTACAGCACCACCACGTATAACATTACAGCACCACCACGTATAACATTACAGCACCACCGTGCATAACATTACAGCACCACCACGTATAACATTACATTACAGCACCACCACGTATAACATTACAGCACCACCACGTATAACATTACAGCACCACCACGTATAACATTACATTACAGCACCACCACGTATAACATTACATTACAGCACCACCACGTATAACATTACATTACAGCACCACCACGTATAACATTACATTACAGCACCACCACGTATAACATTACAGCACCACCACGTATAACATTACATTACAGCACCACCACGTATAACATTACAGCACCACCACGTATAACATTACATTACAGCACCACCACGTATAACATTACTGCACCACCACGTATAACATTACTGCACCACCACGTATAACATTACATTACAGCACCACCACGTATAACATTACATAACTGCACCACCACGTATAACATAACATTACTGCACCACCACATATAACATTACTGCACCACCACATATAACATTACTGCACCACCACATATAACATTACAGCACCACCACATCTAACATTACAGCACCACCACGTATAACATTACAGCACCACCACGTATTACATTACTGCACCACCACGTATAACATTACATTACTGCACCACCACGTATAACATTACAGCACCACCGCGTATAACATTACATTACTGCACCACCACGTATAACATTACAGCACCACCGCGTATAACATTACATTACTGCACCACCACGTATAACATTACAGCACCACCACGTCTAACATTACTGCACCACCACATATAACATTACAGCACCACCACGTATAACATTACAGCACCACCACGTATAACATTACAGCACCACCACGTATAACATTACAGCACCACCGCGTATAACATTACAGCACCACCGCGTATAACATTACAGCACCACCGCGTATAACATTACAGCACCACCGCGTATAACATTACAGCACCACCACATATAACATTACAGCACCACCACGTATAACATTACATTACAGCACCACCGCGTATAACATTACAGCACCACCACGTATAACATTACAGCACCACCACGTATAACATTACAGCACCACCGCGTATAACATTACAGCACCACCGCGTATAACATTACATTACAGCACCACCACATATAACATTACAGCACCACCACGTCTAACATTACTGCACCACCACATATAACATTACAGCACCGCCACGTATAACATTACAGCACCACCACGTATAACATTACAGCACCACCACGTATAACATTACAGCACCACCGCGTATAACATTACAGCACCACCGCGTATAACATTACAGCACCACCGCGTATAACATTACAGCACCACCACGTATAACATTACAGCACCACCACGTATAACATTACAGCACCACCACGTATAACATTACAGCACCACCACGTATAACATTACAGCACCACCGCGTATAACATTACAGCACCACCGCGTATAACATTACAGCACCACCGCGTATAACATTACAGCACCACCGCGTATAACATTACAGCACCACCGCGTATAACATTACAGCACCACCGCGTATAACATTACAGCACCACCGCGTATAACATTACATTACAGCACCACCGCGTATAACATTACATTACAGCACCACCACGTATAACATTACATTACTGCACCACCACGTATAACATTACATTACTGCACCACCACGTATTACATTACAGTACCACCACATATAACATTACTGCACCACCACGTATAACATTACATTACAGCACCACCACGTATAACATTACAGCACCACCACATATAACATTACAGCACCACCACGTATAACATTACAGCACCACCACGTATAACATTACAGCACCACCACGTATAACATTACAGCACCACCACGTATAACATTACAGCACCACCACGTATAACATTACAGCACCACCACGTATAACATTACAGCACCACCACGTATAACATTACAGCACCACCACGTATAACATTACATTACAGTACCACCACGTATAACATTACATTACAGCACCACCACGTATAACATTACTGCACCACCACGTATAACATTACAGCACCACCACGTATAACATTACATTACAGCACCACCACGTATAACATTACATTACAGCACCACCACGTATAACATTACATTACAGCACCACCACATATAACATTACATTACTGCACCATGTATAACATTACATTTCTACCTCGCACAACCCCAATACCTCCCAAATACTTGACATCTCTACCTAGATGGCGTCACCGCTCGAACTAGACAATATTCTGTTTCTTCTTCCCCATCTCACAACACCCCATCACACTCACTCCCCCACAACACTAAGACATGTCTGTCTCCTCTGAAGTGCTTCAGGTTCCAAATTCCTTCTCAGAAACAGAATGGCTGCCCATGTTGCCCCATTCCCCCCGCTCTCTGCAATCAAACACACTGGACACACACACAATCCCTCCCTTCCTCTCTCTCACACACACACACACACACACACACACACACACACACACACACACACACACTTTCTCCCTCTTAAACACACTGTACTTTTTGTCTCCAGGAAATGTTATTAACTCACAACAATAAGAGCTTCTAAACTGATTCACTGAGCAGATGGGCTGGTCAGAGAGTTCTGCAAAGACAGACAGACAGACAGACAGACAGACCTGTGTTCTAAGAATTTGACTGGCCTCAAGGTGTGGCAGAACTGTCTGTGTTGCTCTCTTCCTCTCTTCCTGCTATCACAGCAGCCTGTCGAGGGAGTCTGGGGAAAGAAGGAAGGAGCAAGAGGGTTAGGGAAAGAAGGAATAGAATGAAGAGGGAGGGAGAGACCCTACCCATTTGCTTTAATTAGGTCCTCTCTTCCTCTCTCTTCTTCCCTACAGAACATCTGTCTGGCAGAACACACAGACACACACTTTCACTCTGGCTGGGATTGAATTACTGTATCACACAGCCACTGACTACTCTCTCTCACACACACACACACACACACACACACAGACACACACACAGACACACACAGACAAACACACACACACACAGAGAGGACGTGTGCGAAGCTAAAGAAAGACAGGATGTTACTCCACGATGACGAACAGAGGCCAAGCGAGAGAAAGAAAACTGACTGTCACACGATAAATCAAATCAAAATGTATTTGCCAGCTGCGCCGAATACAACAGGTGTAGACTTTACCGTGAAATGCTGAATACAACAAGTGTAGACTTTACCGTGAAATGCTGAATACAACAAGTGTAGACTTTACCGTGAAATGCTGAATACAACAAGTGTAGACTTTACCGTGAAATGCTGAATACAACAGGTGTAGACTTTACCGTGAAATGCTGAATACAACAAGTGTAGACTTTACCGTGAAATGCTGAATACAACAAGTGTAGACTTTACCGTGAAATGCTGAATACAACAAGTGTAGACTTTACCGTGAAATGCTGAATACAACAAGTGTAGACTTTACCGTGAAATGCTGAATACAACAAGTGTAGACTTTACCGTGAAATGCTGAATACAACAGGTGTAGACTTTACCGTGAAATGCTGAATACAACAAGTGTAGACTTTACCGTGAAATGCTGAATACAACAAGTGTAGACTTTACCGTGAAATGCTGAATACAACAAGTGTAGACTTTACCGTGAAATGCTGAATACAACAAGTGTAGACTTTACCGTGAAATGCTGAATACAACAAGTGTAGACTTTACCGTGAAATGCTGAATACAACAAGTGTAGACTTTACCGTGAAATGCTGAATACAACAAGTGTAGACTTTACCGTGAAATGCTGAATACAACAAGTGTAGACTTTACCGTGAAATGCTGAATACAACAAGTGTAGACTTTACCGTGAAATGCTGAATACAACAAGTGTAGACTTTACCGTGAAATGCTGAATACAACAAGTGTAGACTTTACCGTGAAATGCTGAATACAACAAGTGTAGACTTTACCGTGAAATGCTGAATACAACAAGTGTAGACTTTACCGTGAAATGCTGAATACAACAAGTGAAGACTTTACCGTGAAATGCTTTCTTACAAGCCCTTAACCAACAGTGTAGACTTTACTGTTGAAATGCTTACTTACAAGCCCTTAACCAACAGTGTAGACTTTACTGTGAAATGCTGACTTACAAGCCCTTAACCAACAGTGTAGACTTTACTGTTGAAATGCTGAATACAAGCCCTTAACCAACAGTGTAGACTTTACTGTTGAAATGCTGACTTACAAGCCCTTAACCAACAGTGTAGACTTTACTGTTGAAATGCTGACTTACAAGCCCTTAACCAACAGTGTAGACTTTACTGTTGAAATGCTGACTTACAAGCCCTTAACCAACAGTGTAGACTTTACTGTTGAAATGCTGAATACAAGCCCTTAACCAACAGTGTAGACTTTACTGTTGAAATGCTGACTTACAAGCCCTTAACCAACAGTGTAGACTTTACTGTTGAAATGCTGAATACAAGCCCTTAACCAACAGTGTAGACTTTACTGTGAAATACTGAATACAAGCCCTTAACCAACAGTGTAGACTTTACTGTGAAATGCTGAATACAAGCCCTTAACCAACAGTGTAGACTTTACTGTGAAATGCTGACTTACAAGCCCTTAACCAACAGTGTAGACTTTACTGTGAAATGCTGACTTACAAGCCCTTAACCAACAGTGTAGACTTTACTGTTGAAATGCTGACTTACAAGCCTTTAACCAACAGTGCAGTTCAAGAAGAAGAAAATATTTACCAAGTAGGCTAAAATAAAAAGTAACACAATAAGAATAACAATAACGAGGCTCTATACAGGGGGAACCGGTACTGAGTCAGTGTGGAGGTTATATACAGGGGGAACCGGTACTGAGTCAGTGTGGAGGTTATATACAGGGGGAACCGGTACTGAGTCAGTGTGGAGGCTATCTACAGGGGGAACCGGTACTGAGTCAGTGTGGAGGCTATATACAGGGGGAACCGGTACTGAGTCAGTGTGGAGGCTATATACAGGGGGAACCGGTACTGAGTCAGTGTGGAGGTTATATACAGGGGGAACCGGTACTGAGTCAGTGTGGAGGTTATATACAGGGGGAACCGGTACTGAGTCAGTGTGCAGGGTTACAGGCTAGTTGAGGTAATCTGTTCATGTAGGTGGGGGTGAAGGGGCTATGTATAGGTAACAAACAAACAGTGAGTAGCAGCAGTGTACAAGGGGGGGGGGGGTCAATATAAATTGTCCGGTGGTGATTTTTATGAGTTGTTCAGCAGTCTAATGGCTTGGGGGTAGAAGCTGTTGAGGAGCCTTTTGGTCCTAGACTCCGGTACCGCTTGCCGTGCGGTAGCAGAGAAAACAGTCTATAATTTGGGTGACTGGAGTCTCTCCTCTGGAGTCTTTCCTCTGACACCGCCTATTAAATAGGTCCTGGATGTACTGGGCCGTTCACACAACCCACTGTAGGTCAGATGCCGAGCAGTTGCCATACCAGGCGGTGATGCAACTGGTCAGGATGCTCTCGATGGTGCAGCTGTAGAACCTTTTGAGGATCTGGGGGCCCATGCCAAATCTTTCCAGTTTCCTGAGGGGGGATAAGGTTTTGTCGTGCCCTCTTCACGCCTGTCTTGGTATATTTGAACCATGATAGTTGTGATATATATACACATACACATTTTTGTAATAATGACAATTGCAACAATACTGAATGAACAATGAACACTTTTATTTTAACTTAATATAATACATATGGGCTTTTGGATGGGTGTTCTTAAGGTGATTCCACCTGGTTGGTGGTATGTTTTGATTTAGCCATTGCTGACCCCATGCTTACATCTTTATCACAAATAAGACACCTTGCTTTTCCTGGTGCCAATTCCATGTAATAGTCCCACACTGGTGCTCTGCTTTTCTCTGCCATCTGTAAAACACACACACAGCTCTGAAGTGACAATGATACTGAAGAGTCTGCCTAGGAGACAAATACTAGTAATAGTATAATAGTATATTACTATAATAGTTACCTGTGATGAATGTTGAAAACAAAAACTGTCATTTCTATATGCAGGAAATCCTATTTTAATAATGGACATGGTAAGAATTGACTACCAAAGTGCGAGTCATAATTCCCGTGACACCTTCTAGCAAAATCTGAAAAGCGGTTCCTTCGTTCATTTATTCCATAGGATATTTTTAGATTCACTTAAAATTAGGTCTGTGTTTCGTGTAGGCTTACACCACCGTGTCAATTTTATAACTGTGTAGATATCCATAGGACAAGGTAACTCTGATCAATATTGGCTAAATATAAGCCAAGATTTTGAAGAGTGGATTTATGAAAATATTTAGACACACGTTACCTTATCCTAGTGAGATTTACACGGGTACCAAAACGCAGAGGCGGTTTAAACCTGAACGAAACACAGACCTTATCTGAAGTAGATGAAGACATTCTCTATGGAAGACATGAACAGAGGTGGTTTAAACCTGAAGCAGATGAAGACATTCTCTATGGAAGACATGAACGGTAAAATAACGAAGGAACCCCTTTCAAGTTCAGACGCAAGTTATTACAGGAATTATAACGCGTCGACTATTTCTCTCTAAACCATATACCTTTGACTATTACGAGCCTGCTGCTGCCTACCAGCCCTCAGTCAGACTGCTCTATCAAATATCAAATCATAGACTTAACTATAATAAACACACAGAAATACGAGCCTTAGGTCAAATCCGGAAAAAATCAGGAAACTATCACCTCGAAAACAAAATGTTTATTCCGTTCTGTATTCTATCTAACGGGTGGCATCCATGAGTCTAAATATTCCTGTTACATTGCACAACCTTCAATGTTATGTCATATTAGTTCGCAAAGAGCCAGGTGGCCCAAACTGTTTCATATACCCTGACTCTCTGTGCAATGAACACGAGAAGTGACACAACTTCACCTGGTTCACCTCTGCTAACCTGGATTTCTTTGAGCTAAATAGGCAGGTTTAGAAATACATACTTGTGTATTGATTTTAAGAAAGGCATTGCTTGTTATGGTTAGGAACACATTGGAGCAACGACAGTCGTTGATTGTTTTTTATAAGATAAGTTTAATGCTAGCTAGCAACTTACCCTGGCTTGCTGCATTCGCGTAACAGGCAGTCTCCTCGTGGAGTGCAAAGAGAGGCAGGTGGTTAGAGCGTTGGACTAGTTATAACTGTAAAGGGTGCAAGATTTTATCCCCCGAGCTGACATGGTAAAAATCTGTCGAGGCAGAACGTTCCTAGGCCGTCATTGTAAATAAGAATGTGTTCTTAACTGACTTGCCTAGTTAAATAAAGGTGTACAATTTTAAATGAATAAAAATCGGTGCCCAAAAATACCGATTTCCGATTTGTTATGAAAACTGGAAATCGGCCCTAATTAATCGGCCATTCCGATTAATCGGTCGACCTCTAGTGTGTATTCTGTGTACTGTAATCATGTCTATACAGGCACATCTATAGTCCCACTGTTGGCTATGTTTAGCAACAAATGCTTTTACACATAAACACTGTTTGGACACAGACTACCCAGTGTAATCTCCCTATTTAGGAACAGAAGACTGGGGCAATGGCAGGACCAATAGCCACACACACCACACACACTGGCACACATGACCAGGGTGACCTGAGCTGACCTCCTTACCTCATCGTGTTCGATATAGGTTTGGACGCTGCACACACGCCTACTGTTCAGCCAGCCCCTGGGACCATGTATAGGAAACCCCAGTGATGATACGAACAGGACTGGAAACCATGTTGCCTTGCTGTTATTAGAACCAGTGCAGACAGACCCAAATGATAAACGGTACATTAGCTAAAGTTTTTATTTTCTTATTTTCTTCATCCCTCTGTTTCTTCTCCTCCTCAGGACGATGGGCTCAGCCCAGAGAAAGCTGGACACCACTCAGACGAGGAGCGATGGGACACACCGCCCCCCAAACCACCCCGCGTACGCAGGTACAGTACAGTGACTTCATCATGTATTCAACAACACTGTATATACTCAGCCCTGGTTTGTGTTCTAGCCTGCGGTTTGTCTGATGTGGAACCACATCTCAGCCTCCTGCTGAGCTCTCTGACTGTAGTCTCTCTAAGAACACACTGACTGTACTCCTAGCCAGCTGACTGTGCTCCTAGCCAGCTGACTGTGCTCCTAGCCAGCTGACTGTGCTCCTAGCCAGCTGACTGTGCTCCTAGCCAGCTGACTGTGCTCCTAGCCAGCTGACTGTGCTCCTAGCCAGCTGACTGTGCTCCTAGCCAGCTGACTGTAGTCTCTCTGAGAACACACTGACTGTACTCCTAGCCAGCTGACTGTACTCCTAGCCAGCTGACTGTGCTCCTAGTGTACTCCTAGCCAGCTGACTGTGCTCCTAGTGTACTCCTAGCCAGCTGACTGTACTGCTAGCCAGCTGACTGTACTCCTAGCCAGCTGACTGTGCTCCTAGTGTACTGCTAGCCAGCTGACTGTACTCCTAGCCAGCTGACTGTGCTCCTAGTGTACTCCTAGCCAGCTGACTGTGCTCCTAGCCAGCTGACTGTGCTCCTAGCCAGCTGACTGTACTCCTAGCCAGCTGACTGTAGTCTCTCTGAGAACACACTGACTGTGCTCCTAGCCAACTGACTGTGCTCCTAGCCAGCTGACTGTGCTCCTAGCCAGCTGACTGTAGTCTCTCTGAGAACACACTGACTGTGCTCCTAGCCAGCTGACTGTGCTCCTAGCCAGCTGACTGTGCTCCTAGCCAGCTGACTGTACTCCTAGCCAGCTGACTGTAGTCTCTCTGAGAACACACTGACTGTGCTCCTAGCCAACTGACTGTGCTCCTAGCCAGTTGACTGTGCTCCTAGCCAGCTGACTGTACTCCTAGCCAACTGACTGTGCTCCTAGCCAGCTGACTGTGCTCCTAGCCAGCTGACTGTAGTCTCTCTGAGAACACACTGACTGTACTCCTAGTTGACTGTGCTCCTAGCCAGCTGACTGTACTCCTAGCCAGCTGACTGTACTCCTAGCCAGCTGACTGTACTCCTAGCCAGCTGACTGTAGTCTCTCTGAGAACACACTGGCTGTGCTCCTAGTGTGTGTGTGCTGCTCAGTCATGTGCAGGGCATTAACCTGCGTTTGTCATCATGTGATCTTTATTTGGCACATGTCCACATCCTGCTGAAAGTGTGAGAGTTCAGGAGATGGAACTTAACAGTTCACACACCTTTCTGAAGAGCTGAATGTTCCATCCCCCTGTGGTTACCGTGGTTACCATGTCACCCACTCTAGCAGACAACCTCAGTTTCCTGGAAAGAAAGGCTGGTCGACTGATCTGAGTTCCATTCAGCCAGATTCCACTGTGTTATGTCACATTAGAGGTCTACCGTGGTATTACCCCTGTGTTCACTGGGTGACTGTGTTACCCCCTGTGTTCACTGGGTGACTGTGTTACCCCCTGTGTTCACTGGGTGACTGTGTTACCCCTTGTGTTCACTGGGTGACTGTGTTACCCCCTGTGTTCACTGGGTGACTGTGTTACCCCCTGTGTTCACTGGGTGACTGTGTTACCCCCTGTGTTCACTGGGTGACTGTGTTACCCCCTGTGTTCACTGGGTGACTGTGTTACCCCCTGTGTTCACTGGGTGACTGTGTTACCCCCTGTGTGCACTGGGTGACTGTGTTACATACATTGTATTGGATGATCTGCTCTTATGTTCTGATGTATTTCAGGTAGATTACTGTGGTAAATCCATGATATTATGTACGTTTGGAGAAGTTGTGTTTGATGTAGATACATTGTAGTGTACGTTGACGTCTGCCATCTAGTGGTAGAATTTTAGCATAAATTTAAAGTTTGAATTGCTATCGCTGTCTTAATTTCTCTCTCCCATTTTCTCCCCCCCCCCCCCCTCGCCATCCTCTTGCGTCCCCCCCCCCCCTCTCTCCCCTCTCTCTCCCTTCTCTCTCCTCCTCCCTCTCTCTCTCTCCTCCTCTCTCTCCCCCCTCGCCATCCTCTTGCGATCCCTCCCCCCCTCTCTCTCTCTCCTCTCTCTCTCTCCCCCCCTCGCCATCCTCTTGCGTTCCCTCCCCCCTCTCTCTCTCTCCTCTCTCTCTCTCTCTCCTCCTTTCTCCTCTCTCTCTTTCTCTCTCCTCCTCTCTCTCTCCTCCCCTCACCATCCTCTTGCGTTCCCCGTCCCCCTCTCTCCTCTCTCTCCTCCTCTCTCTCTCTCTCTTCCTCCTCTCTCTCTCTCCTCCCCCCCCCCCTCTCAGCAGTCAGTTGGAAGGGGACGTGAAAGAGGAGATCCTTCAGCCCCCAGAGCCTCGCCCGGTTCCTCCCATCCTGACCCCGTCTCCCCCCTCTGCCTTCCCCACCGTCACCAACGTACGTCAGGACAACGACCGCTACCACCCCAAGCCGGTCATCCACGTCCTGGCCTCTGCACAACAACAACAACAACAACAACAGCAGCAGCAGCAGCCCCAGAAAGCCCAACAAGCCCAACAGTCCCCTGACCTGAAGGACAACTATAACAAGACATCGTTGGACAGTGTCCCCTCAGGAGGCCCCCCTGCCCAGGCCCCCTCTCCCTCCTCCCCCTCCCCAGTGGATGGGGCAGTGCGTCTAGAGAGGAAGCTGAGTATTGAGATACAGAAGGTTCCGTTACAGGAGGGTCCTAAGAGCTTCGATGGTAACAGCAGGCTGCAAAGATCCCTTGCCTTCAAGGCCCGGTCCAACACCTCCAGTTCCTCTCTTTCTGAGGACTCAGGGGCCGACGGGGGGCCCCCCAACATGACGCACCAGGGCGCCTTCGGACCCCTCCCCTCCCGCCCCAACCACCTGCCCCTTAAGGGGGAGAAGGGTGGTCAGGCAGGCTGGATCAGCCCAGAGAAAGCCCCCACACCTCCAGCCCTGGTGGCTGGGTCAGAGAGCGCCCCCACCTCCAATCTGACCTCTTCCCAGCCCCACTCCTCCACCTCCACCCCTGTCAGGACTGCTCTGAGCTTCACCAATCCTCTGCACTCAGACTTCCCTGATGTGAAGGGAGATGGAGGAGGGGAGGGTTCCAGACCCTCCTGGTCCTCCAAGGCTACGGCCACGGTTACGGCGGCCCACGGCGAACACCCGCCCAGGAAGGTGTCGACCATGTCCATCGCCGAGCAACGGTCGCCGACGGAAACGGCATCAAGTACGTGGTTACGTTAGAGCTTTTACTAACTAACCTACTTCCCTAACTCTGTTGGGCTGTGGTACTACTGACTAAAACAGACTAGGGACCAGACACAGGGACAGAAGATGGGCTGGGAGTGGGGGTCAGAGCTGGGTTCAAACACTATTTGAAATCATTGCAAATACCTTATCTGTGCTTGACAGCGCTTGCCTGGGGGCAATTTACATCTCCAGGAAGACTAAAGCAAACGCTGAAAGTATGTTAAAGATTTCAAATAGTCTTTGAACCCAGGTGGTCTGGCTGGGGTCCTATTATAAGGGCTAACTAAGGGTCAGTGGTTGTTGTGGTCAGCTGTAGGGTGGAGTAGCAGCTGACAGGCAGATCTAGGGTCAGTTTGTGGAGAGCTGGAGTCTACGTCCGTGGCCAGAGGGCACTGGCAGGCCACACTGTAATGACAGGCTGTTGAAGGCAGTCTAGACACACACACACAAACAAGGTATGGAGACCACAGATCTACATAAACACACAGCACTGCGAGGGACAATGGAGACTGACCAGTCCAACTGCCAGTTTCAGACCACTGGCCTGCCATATAGAGTAATTATATACACACAGCACTGCGAGGGACAATGGAGACTGACCAGTCCAGCTGACAGTTTCAGACCACTGGCCTGCCATATAGAGTAATTATATACACACAGCACTGCGAGGGACAATGGAGACTGACCAGTCCAACTGCCAGTTTCAGACCACTGGCTTGCCATATAGAGTAATTATATACACACAGCACTGCGAGGGACAATGGAGACTGTCAGTTTCAGACCACTGGCCTGCCATATAGACTAATTATATACACACAGCACTGCGAGGGACAATGGAGACTGCCAGTTTCAGACCACTGGCCTGCCATATAGACTAATTATATACACACAGCACTGCGAGGGACAATGGAGACTGCCAGTTTCAGACCACTGGCCTGCCATATAGACTAATTATATACACACAGCACTGCGAGGGACAATGGAGACTGCCAGTTTCAGACCACTGGCCTGCCATATAGACTAATTATATACACACAGACTTCCTTATGGACTGCTTATGTGGAGAATTAACATTTTAATTATGTATAAAACAGATACTGTTTGGATACATTGAATATATTGTTATAAAACTTGTTAAACCATGGAACTGAAATGATCGTCTTGTAACCCCCCCCCCCCCCCAAAAAAAGTGTCAATAAACTGAATTATTTCTGTATTGTTTCTTCCAACTCTGACCTGCTATAGTCACTCATTTTCTGAACTACAGTAAATACTTTATCTGTCATTTTACCATGGTAACCCAGTCCTAGTCCGCTGTAGGATGAGGACAACACACACACACACACACATAATGGTGTCTCACTGGAGCTAATAAACTGACCACGGCACGATAGTGTCACACCACACTGTCCATGTTATTAGATGGTGTCTAGATCCATATTTCATCTGCTCCAGCAGGCCTTGTTTAGGTTGTCGACTCCAGCAGGCCTTGTTTAGGCTGTAGACTCCAGCAGGCCTTGTTTAGGCTGTAGACTCCAGCAGGCCTTGTTTAGGCTGTAGACTCCAGCAGGCCTTGTTTAGGCTGTAGACTCCAGCAGGCCTTGGTTTAGGGTTTAGGCTGTAGACTCCAGCAGGCATTGGTTTAGGGTTTAGGCTGTAGACTCCAGCAGGCCTTGTTTAGGCTGTAGACTCCAGCAGGCCTTGTTTAGGCTGTAGACTCCAGCAGGCCTTGTTTAGGCTGTAGACTCCAGCAGACCTTGTTTAGGCTGTAGACTCCAGCAGGCCTTGTTTAGGCTGTAGACTCCAGCAGGCCTTGTTTAGGCTGTAGACTCCAGCAGGCCTTGTTTAGGCTGTCGACTCCAGCAGGCCTTGTTTAGGTTGTCGACTCCAGCAGGCCTTGTTTAGGCTGTAGACTCCAGCAGGCCTTGTTTAGGCTGTAGACTCCAGCAGGCCTTGTTTAGGCTGTAGACTCCAGCAGGCCTTGTTTAGGCTGTAGACTCCAGCAGGCCTTTTTTAGGCTGTAGACTCCAGCAGGCCTTGTTTAGGCTGTAGACTCCAGCAGGCCTTGTTTAGGCTGTAGACTCCAGCAGGCCTTGTTTAGGCTGTAGACTCCAGCAGGCCTTGTTTAGGCTGTAGACTCCAGCAGGCCTTGTTTAGGCTGTCGACTCCAGCAGGCCTTGTTTAGGCTGTAGACTCCAGCAGGCCTTGTTTAGGCTGTAGACTCCAGCAGGCCTTGTTTAGGCTGTCGACTCCAGCAGGCCTTGTTTAGGCTGTAGACTCCAGCAGGCCTTGTTTAGGCTGTAGACTCCAGCAGGCCTTGTTTAGGTTGTCGACTCTAGCAGGCCTTGTTTAGGTTGTCGACTCCAGCAGGCCTTGGCTTAGGCTGTAGACTCCAGCAGGCCTTGGCTTAGGCTGTAGACTCCAGCAGGCCTTGGCTTAGGCTGTAGACTCCAGCAGGCCTTGGCTTAGGGTTTAGGCTGTAGACTCCAGCAGGCCTTGGCTTAGGGTTTAGGCTGTAGACTCCAGCAGGCCTTGGCTTAGGCTGTAGACTCTAGCAGGCCTTGGTTTAGGGTTTAGGCTGTAGACTCCAGCAGGCCTTGTTTAGGCTGTAGACTCCAGCAGGCCTTGTTTAGGCTGTAGACTCCAGCAGGCCTTGTTTAGGCTGTAGACTCCAGCAGGCCTTGTTTAGGCTGTAGACTCCAGCAGGCTTTGGTTTAGGGTTTAGGCTGTAGACTCCAGCAGGCCTTGGTTTAGGGTTTAGGCTGTAGACTCCAGCAGGCCTTGTTTAGGCTGTAGACTCCAGCAGGCCTTGTTTAGGCTGTAGACTCCAGCAGGCCTTGTTTAGGCTGTAGACTCCAGCAGACCTTGTTTAGGCTGTAGACTCCAGCAGGCCTTGTTTAGGCTGTAGACTCCAGCAGGCCTTGTTTAGGCTGTAGACTCCAGCAGGCCTTGTTTAGGCTGTAGACTCCAGCAGGCCTTGTTTAGGCTGTAGACTCCAGCAGGCCTTGTTTAGGCTGTAGACTCCAGCAGGCTTTGTTTAGGCTGTAGACTCCAGCAGGCTTTGTTTAGGCTGTAGACTCCAGCAGGCCTTGTTTAGGCTGTAGACTCCAGCAGGCCTTGTTTAGGCTGTAGACTCCAGCAGGCCTTGTTTAGGCTGTAGACTCCAGCAGGCCTTTTTTAGGCTGTAGACTCCAGCAGGCCTTGTTTAGGCTGTAGACTCCAGCAGGCCTTGTTTAGGCTGTAGACTCCAGCAGGCCTTGTTTAGGCTGTAGACTCCAGCAGGCCTTGTTTAGGCTGTAGACTCCAGCAGGCCTTGTTTAGGCTGTAGACTCCAGCAGGCCTTGTTTAGGCTGTAGACTCCAGCAGGCCTTGTTTAGGCTGTAGACTCCAGCAGGCCTTGTTTAGGCTGTAGACTCCAGCAGGCCTTGTTTAGGCTGTCGACTCCAGCAGGCCTTGTTTAGGCTGTAGACTCCAGCAGGCCTTGTTTAGGCTGTAGACTCCAGCAGGCCTTGTTTAGGTTGTCGACTCTAGCAGGCCTTGTTTAGGTTGTCGACTCCAGCAGGCCTTGGCTTAGGCTGTAGACTCCAGCAGGCCTTGGCTTAGGCTGTAGACTCCAGCAGGCCTTGGCTTAGGGTTTAGGCTGTAGACTCCAGCAGGCCTTGGCTTAGGGTTTAGGCTGTAGACTCCAGCAGGCCTTGGCTTAGGCTGTAGACTCTAGCAGGCCTTGGTTTAGGGTTTAGGCTGTAGACTCCAGCAGGCCTTGTTTAGGCTGTAGACTCCAGCAGGCCTTGTTTAGGCTGTAGACTCCAGCAGGCCTTGGCTTAGGGTTTAGGCTGTAGACTCCAGCAGGCCTTGTTTAGGCTGTAGACTCCAGCAGGCCTTGTTTAGGCTGTAGACTCCAGCAGACCTTGTTTAGGCTGTAGACTCCAGCAGGCCTTGTTTAGGCTGTAGACTCCAGCAGGCCTTGTTTAGGCTGTAGACTCCAGCAGGCCTTGTTTAGGCTGTAGACTCCAGCAGGCCTTGTTTAGGCTGTAGACTCCAGCAGGCTTTGTTTAGGCTGTAGACTCCAGCAGGCCTTGTTTAGGCTGTAGACTCCAGCAGGCCTTGTTTAGGCTGTAGACTCCAGCAGGCCTTGTTTAGGCTGTAGACTCCAGCAGGCTTTGGTTTAGGGTTTAGGCTGTAGACTCCAGCAGGCCTTGGTTTAGGGTTTAGGCTGTAGACTCCAGCAGGCCTTGTTTAGGCTGTAGACTCCAGCAGGCCTTGTTTAGGCTGTAGACTCCAGCAGACCTTGTTTAGGCTGTAGACTCCAGCAGGCCTTGTTTAGGCTGTAGACTCCAGCAGGCCTTGTTTAGGCTGTAGACTCCAGCAGGCCTTGTTTAGGCTGTAGACTCCAGCAGGCCTTGTTTAGGCTGTAGACTCCAGCAGGCCTTGTTTAGGCTGTAGACTCCAGCAGGCTTTGTTTAGGCTGTAGACTCCAGCAGGCTTTGTTTAGGCTGTAGACTCCAGCAGGCCTTGTTTAGGCTGTAGACTCCAGCAGGCCTTGTTTAGGCTGTAGACTCCAGCAGGCCTTGTTTAGGCTGTAGACTCCAGCAGGCCTTGTTTAGGCTGTAGACTCCAGCAGGCCTTGTTTAGGCTGTAGACTCCAGCAGGCCTTGTTTAGGCTGTAGACTCCAGCAGGCCTTGTTTAGGCTGTAGACACCAGCAGGCCTTGTTTAGGCTGTAGACTCCAGCAGGCCTTGTTTAGGCTGTCGACTCCAGCAGGCCTTGTTTAGGCTGTAGACTCCAGCAGGCCTTGTTTAGGCTGTCGACTCCAGCAGACCTTGTTTAGGCTGTAGACTCCAGCAGGCCTTGTTTAGGCTGTAGACTCCAGCAGGCCTTGTTTAGGCTGTAGACTCCAGCAGGCCTTGTTTAGGTTGTCGACTCCAGCAGGCCTTGGTTTAGGCTGTAGGCTCCAGCAGGCCTTGGCTTAGGCTGTAGACTCTAGCAGGCCTTGGTTTAGGGTTTAGGCTGTAGACTCTAGCAGGTCTTGGTTTAGGGTTTAGGCTGTAGACTCTAGCAGGTCTTGGTTTAGGGTTTAGGCTGTAGACTCTAGCAGGTCTTGGTTTAGGGTTTAGGCTGTAGACTCCAGCAGGCCTTGGCTTAGGGTTTAGGCTGTAGACTCCAGCAGGCCTTGGCTTAGGGTTTAGGCTGTAGACTCCAGCAGGCCTTGGCTTAGGCTGTAGACTCCAGCAGGCCTTGGTTTAGGGTTTAGGTTGTAGACTCCAGCAGGTTTAGGGTTTAGGCTGTAGACTCCAACAGGCCTTGGCTTAGGGTTTAGGCTGTAGACTCCAGCAGGCCTTGGCTTAGGGTTTAGGCTGTAGACTCCAGCAGGCCTTGGTTTAGGCTGTAGACTCCAGGCTCAAGTTGGAGTTACCATAGTATTCTGTGACAGTGAAGGGACAGAACAGGACGGTACAGGATGCTGAGTGGGGTTATGTAAAGATGCAGGAGTTTTGTCTATGGGTTGTGTGGGAGGAAACAGCTGGTAAGTCTTAACATGAGGGGTAATGTAACTCTTAGGTGGGGTTATGTGGAGAGGGGTAATGCAACTCTTAGGTGGGGTTATGTTGAGGGGTAATGTAACTCTTAGGTGGGGTTATGTTGAGGGGTAATGTAACTCTTAGGTGGGGTTATGTTGAGGGGTAATGTAACTCTTAGGTGGGGTTATGTTGAGGGGTAATTTAACTCTTAGGTGGGGTTATGTTGAGAGGTGTAATGTAACTCTTAGGTGGGGTTATGTTGAGGGGTAATGTAACTCTTAGGTGGGGTTATGTTGAGGGGTAATGTAACTCTTAGGTGGGGTTATGTTGAGGGGTAATGTAACTCTTAGGTGGGGTTATGTTGAGGGGTAATGTAACTCTTAGGTGGGGTTATGTTGAGGGGTAATGTAACTCTTAGGTGGGGTTATGTTGAGGGGTAATGTAACTCTTAGGTGGGGTTATGTTGAGGGGTAATGTAACTCTTAGGTGGGGTTATGTTGAGGGGTAATGTAACTCTTAGGTGGGGTTATGTTGAGAGGGGTAATGTAACTCTTAGGTGGGGTTATGTTGAGAGGGGTAATGTAACTCTTAGGTGGGGTTATGTTGAGAGGGGTAATGTAACTCTTAGGTGGGGTTATGTTGAGAGGGGTAATGTAACTCTTAGGTGGGGTTATGTTGAGGGGTAATGTAAGACTTGTCAGTCTGTTATTGGATGATTTGTTGACTGTGTGAAATGTTCTGAGTGTGAGATGAGTAAACATCTGATCATGTGTGTCTACGGGTGCTGCTGTTCATGTCTCTGCGCTCATGTGGCATGTGGTGCTTTCTGCCAATCCGTGCTTGGCGGGGGAGGTGTGTCTGCCTGCATGTCAGCCCATTGGAAGTGGGCCATTAGCGGTGCTCTGTGGGCCAAAGCATGGATTAATCTAACATCTGTCTGTGGTGCAAACAGGGCTGGTGTTCTGCTGGCCTCCGGCTGCCCCACGACTGAGCTGGTTCTCAATGTAGGTTATATCCCAAACGGCTCCCTATATAGTGAACTACCTTTGACACAAGGGTGCCTTTTGGGACACAGACTGTAATGTAGACTGTAATGTAGGAGAGATGTTGCTAGGCCTCAACAGGGTGTTTCAGACAGGAGAGATGTTGCTTGACCTCAACAGGCTGTTTCAGACAGGAGAGATGTTGCTGGGCCTCAACAGGGTGTTTCAGACAGATGTTGCTAGGCCTCAACAGGGTGTTTCAGACAGGAGAGATGTTGCTAGGCCTCAACAGGGTGTTTCAGACAGGATAGATGTTGCTAGGCCTCAACAGGGTGTTTCAGACAGGAGAGATGTTGCTAGGCCTCAACAGGGCGTTTCAGACAGGAGAGATGTTGCTAGGCCTCAACAGGGCATTTCAGACAGGAGAGATGTTGCTAGGCCTCAACAGGGCGTTTCAGACAGGAGAGATGTTGCTAGGCCTCAACAGGGCATTTCAGACAGGAGAGATGTTGCTAGGCCTCAACAGGGCGTTTCAGACAGGAGAGATGTTGCTTGACCTCAACAGGGCGTTTCAGACAGGAGAGATGTTGCTTGACCTCAACAGGGCGTTTCAGACAGGAGAGATGTTGCTAGGCCTCAACAGGGCGTTTCAGACAGGAGAGATGTTGCTAGGCCTCAACAGGGCGTTTCAGACAGGAGAGATGTTGCTAGGCCTCAACAGGGCGTTTCAGACAGGAGAGATGTTGCTAGGCCTCAACAGGGCGTTTCAGACAGGAGAGATGTTGCTAGGCCTCAACAGGGCGTTTCAGACAGGAGAGGAGACTAGACACGCTAGAATAGCCATTTGAGCATCCGTGCATAATCGCAGACTTCTAGACAGGAAATAAAGTGGGTTATGGATGCACAAATGGCTCTGCTAGCAGGCGAGTGGTGTGGATAACCTGAAGCTAAGCTCAACCGACTACAGCTCAATAATGTGTTTTAATAATGAACAATGTCTCCTGGAACCTTTTTCTGCTTGTGTTTCCCTCTGCCCTTTGTCAGAGTAGTGTTAGGCTGGGTCTGAGTGAGGAAGAAAACAGTGTCTGGGAGGATAGTTGATGTGGAAAGACTCCTCAGTGGAGATGGAAGGATGGAGATAGTGGGGAAGGGATGGAGAGGAGAGTGCTGTGAGCATGTGAGATGTCAGGCTTGGATGAGTTGAGGCAGACTGAGCAGGCAGTTTGTGTGTGTGTGTGTGTGTGTGTGTGTGTGTGTGTGTGTGGCCAAGCACCAGGAGATGTTTCAGTGGGCCCTGGAAAGGTGGGTGGCTGGGATGGATTTGTGTGGGGGGGGAACAGTGCATGTGTACCAACCAACCGTGTGCACGGGTGTAAAGCCTCCTATACTGCCACGCTACACACAATAGCCTGACAATCACTTAACTGCCCAGAGATGGGATTTTGATCAAAGGCAGCTGATGGGAATCGAGCGATATCCTAATCATGATCTCAAAATCACCTGATCTCTGATTGTATGATCTCTTCGCTTGTGATTGAAACAGCTGTGATTTGATGGGAATGATTGAATGGTTTGGTGTTGATTCTGGCTCTGCTTGGCTTTGTGGCGTGTTGTCTTGGGGTGGTTATGGCTCTGAATCTGGGAGGATGTATTCTGAGCTTGTCTCTCTGGCTGCATCTGAAATGGTACCTTTGTCTTTACACTGCACTACTTCACCTAGGGCTCTGGCTAAAAGTAGTGCACTACTTCACCTAGGGCTCTGGCTAAAAGTAGTGCACTACTTCACCTAGGGCTCTGGCTAAAAGTAGTGCACTACTTCACCTAGGGCTCTGGCTAAAAGTAGTGCACTTAATCATTAGAAATAGGGCACCATTTCAGATGTACCTGTTTCTCGCTGTCGTTTGATTGTTGATTGGCCGTCAATTTGACCTTTGACCCCTGGTAATAACCCCTGCTGTACTCTGACCTCTGACCCAGACAGTGACCAGAGTGAAGATTCCCCTCCCCCTCTACCTGAGAGAACCCCAGAGTCCTTCATTTTGGCCACAGGTGTGTTTTAACGGTCCCAGTCTTGGTCTCATACATCAGGAATGGTGAGCTGTAGTAAGATGTCTGGCATCATGAGACGACAGACAAGGGAGGGTCTGCAATTTCCAACATCCTGGAGAGCCAATGTGTTGCAGGCTTTTGTTCCATCCCAACTGTAAGTTAACACATCTGATTTAAAATGATCAACTAATCATAGTCTCCTATTTAAATTGTGAAAAGGGGAATTGAGTGTTTTAGACCTGGGCTGGAATAAAAACCTGCACCTTCGGGCATTCTTCAGCCCTCCAGGACTGGCTCCACCCCTTGGTCTGCCCGCTGTCTTCTGCTGCAGTGTGGTGGCTTGACACAAGAGGGCGCCAGAAACAACTCTGCAGACCTTGAACATGGATAGTTTTGCCGCCTTCTCAGTCATCTCAGCTTCAGAACTTCCAGATGACTTTTGTTATGACTGTTGTTGATGAGAGAGCATGGAAATGAAATGACCAGATTTTTAGTTAAGTCAACTCTGATTCTCTGCAGTATATATATCCAGTCTGGAAGCCAGACACCACCATATGAAGGGGGGGGGGCTCCTCGAGTGGCTCCTCGAGTGGCTCCTCGAGTGGCTCCTCGAGTGGCTCCTCGAGTGGCTCCTCGAGTGGCTCAGCGGTCTAAGGCACTGCATCTCAGTGCTAGAGGCGTCACTACAGACCCTGGTTCGATTCCAGGCTGTATCACAACCGGCCGTGATTGGGAGTCCCATCGGGCGGCGCACAATTTGCCCAGCGTCATCCGGGTTAGGGTTTGGCCGGGTTAGGGTTTGGCCGGGTTAGGGTTTGGCCGGGTTAGGGTTTGGCCGGATTAGGGTTTGGCCGGGTTAGGGTTTGGCCGGGTTAGGGTTTGGCCGGGTTAGGGTTTGGCCGGGTTAGGGTTTGGCCAGGGTAAATAAGAATTTGCTCTTAACGGACCTGCCTAGTTAAATTAAAATAAAAAAGCCTTGAGGTTGCCCAAATCAACTCCTTAGTGTTCCAACTCCTTAGTGTTCCAACTCCTTAGGGTTCCAACTCCTTAGTGTTCCAACTCCTTAGTGTTCCAACTCCTTAGTGTTCCAACTCCTTAGTGTTACAACGTCACACCAACTCCTTAGTGTTACAACGTCACACCAACTCCTTAGTGTTCCAACTCCTTAGTGTTCCAACTCCTTAGTGTTCCAACTCCTTAGTGTTCCAACTCCTTAGTGTTACAACGTCACACCAACTCCTTAGTGTTACAACGTCACACCAACTCCTTAGTGTTACAACGTCACACCAACTCCTTAGTGTTACAACTCCTTAGTGTTACAACGTCACACCAACTCCTTAGTGTTACGTCACACCAACTCCTTAGTGTTACAACTCCTTAGTGTTACAACGTCACACCAACTCCTTAGTGTTACAACTCCTTAGTGTTACAACGTCACACCAACTCCTTAGTGTTACATCATCACACCACTCAACTTCTATTAGGGACGTACATAGGGCCAGGAGGTTTTCCTCACCATGTGACTAGACCAGGAAGTACTTCAGGCCCCAGGTCTAGTCTACAAGTACAACTAGGGCCCTGAGTTTTAACAGATCAGCTCAGATGGTCTGAAAAACTCCTGGTCCTACGTCGGATATCCCCAGCAGCAGTACCTGACTGAAATTGATACTAGGCCCAATGCCTAATGATGTCATTAGGCCCAAGGGCAGACGTTGCAGGACCGCCAGATAATTAATTCTAGAGATCATTACAAGCAGAGTCCAACTGCGTCCAGCTCTGAGGGGTTAATGCTTATGGATGTTTCTCCAGCTACAACTTGTCATCATAGCTGCGTTATCGTTACCACAGGCAGCAGGGCTACTGACTGGTTCTCAATGCAAGTTTGTTTTTGTTTGTTGATGATAATGCAGTGTCACAATTGCCAAGGTGGCACAAATATTGTTCATCAAATTAGCTTCTGAGTTGGTTAAGGATCTTTTTGTGCCAGCAGGGCTATGTCAAATAACCCCGCTCCGCTCAAACCAGAGTCCCACCCCTCACTGGCCGCTAATGGTTCCTCTCTGAATCCCCCTCCTCGTTCAACTGTAATGAACCCCTTGCCTGCAGGGCAGCCTCAGCCCTCTGCTGCTGTGAAGGGAGGGAGGATGAATGGATGGAGCGAGACAGGGATGGAGGGCAGCCTCAGACCTGTGCTGCTGTGAAGGGAGGGAGGATGAATGGATGGAGTGAGACAGGGATGGAGGGCAGCCTCAGCCCTGTGCTGCTGTGAAGGGAGGGAGGATGAATGGATGGAGTGAGACAGGGATGGAGGGCAGCCTCAGCCCTGTGCTGCTGTGAAGGGAGGGAGGATGAATGGATGGAGCGAGACAGGGATGCAGGGCAGCCTCAGACCTGTGCTGCTGTGAAGGGAGGGAGGATGAATGGATGGAGTGAGACAGGGATGGAGGGCAGCCTCAGCCCTCTGCTGCTGTGAAGGGAGGGAGGATGAATGGATGGAGTGAGACAGGGATGGAGGGCAGCCTCAGACCTGTGCTGCTGTGAAGGGAGGGAGGATGAATGGATGGAGTGAGACAGGGATGGAGGGCAGCCTCAGACCTGTGCTGCTGTGAAGGGAGGGAGGATGAATGGATGGAGTGAGACAGGGATGGAGGGCAGCCTCAGACCTGTGCTGCTGTGAAGGGAGGGAGGATGAATGGATGGAGCGAGACAGGGATGGAGGGCAGCCTCAGACCTGTGCTGCTGTGAAGGGAGGGAGGATGAGTGGATGGAGCGAGACAGGGATGGAGGGCAGAGTTAACGTTCTCTGGAATGAACATGCTCTCATTAGATTGTGTGTTCATGACATTTATCAAATGAGAGTTTATTAGTCACATGCACACGGTCCAGTGAAACTCTTCCGCTCCAAACTCCAGCATGCAGGTCAACGTTAATATAACAATAAAATAAAAAGATCACAAGACAGCATATATACGTTTACAACTAGTCTTAAACACACAATGAAGACAGGAAGGGCAGGGTCAACCATTAAGAGCTGAGGAGACAGACGGGGGTTGGTCGACGGAACAGTCGTATTTGGAGCTTAAATGACCTCCAGCATGTAAGAACAGCTACAATGGAATGAATGAGGAAGTCAGTGGTACATAAAGGCTGTTGAAAAGAGACGTCTCGTGGCCAGACATGACAGACATGCTCTTGTGTCCGCAGCCTAGAAGACTGGCACTTTGAGGCTCCCAAATATATAGAGCTACGATGTCTCTCTATGGAAGTCTCTCTCTCTCTCTTGTCTTTTACTTTCTCTCTCGCTCTCTGTCCATCTCCAGACCCATCAGAGTTGAAGGCACCAGGACCATCAGACTGGAGTATCTCAGAGAACCAGTCAGGAAAAGGAGCAGGTTTTCCTCAGGTGAACACCATTCTCACCAGCTTTATAGAAACAAACCTCTAGACATCTGTTCTCCAGTCCTGCTTCTGGGGACCCATGGGGTGTGCAGGGTTTAGTTCCAGCCCCGTACTAGCAGACCTGATTCAAGTCATTAAGGGCTTGATGATGGATTGAGGTGTGTTGGTTCTAGACAGGAACAACTGCTTTAGGCTGCTTTATATGTTCCGTTGAGGTACGCCCTCCGTCTCTCTCCTCCTCCATCATCTCTTCTTCTGCCCTGTTACTAATCTGTGTCCTCCGTCTCTCCTCCATCATCATCTCTTCTTCAGCCCTGTTATTAATCTGTGTCCTCCATCTCTCTCCTCCATCATCTCTTCTTCAGCCCTGTTATTAATCTGTGTCCTCCGTCTCTCCTCCATCATCTCTTCTTCAGCCCTGTTATTAATCTGTGCCCTCCGTCTCTCCTCCATCATCATCTCTTCTTCTGCCCTGTTATTAATCTGTGTCCTCCGTCTCTCCTCCATCATCATCTCTTCTTCTGCCCTGTTATTAATCTGTGTCCTCCGTCTCTCCTCCATCATCATCTCTTCTTCTGCCCTGTTATTAATCTGTGTCCTCCGTCTCTCCTCCATCTCTTCTTCAGCCCTGTTATTAATCTGTGTCCTCCGTCTCTCCTCCATCTCTTCTTCAGCCCTGTTATTAATCTGTGTCCTCCGTCTCTCCTCCATCTCTTCTTCAGCCCTGTTATTAATCTGTGTCCTCCGTCTCTCCTCCATCTCTTCTTCAGCCCTGTTATTAATCTGTGTCCTCCGTCTCTCCTCCATCATCTCTTCTTCAGCCCTGTTATTAATCTGTGTCCTCCGTCTCTCCTCCATCTCTTCTTCAGCCCTGTTATTAATCTGTGTCCTCCGTCTCTCCTCCATCATCTCTTCTTCAGCCCTGTTATTAATCTGTGTCCTCCGTCTCTCCTCCATCATCTCTTCTTCAGCCCTGTTATTAATCTGTGTCCTCCGTCTCTCCCCCATCATCTCTTCTTCAGCCCTGTTATTAATCTGTGTCCTCCATCTCTCCTCCATCATCTCTTCTTCAGCCCTGTTATTAATCTGTGTCCTCCGTCTCTCCTCCATCAACATCTCTTCTTCAGCCCTGTTATTAATCTGTCCTCCGTCTCTCCTCCATCATCTCTTCTTCAGCCCTGTTATTAATCTGTGCCCTCGTCTCTCCTCCATCATCTCTTCTTCAGCCCTGTTATTAATCTGTGTCCTCCATCTCTCCTCCATCATCTCTTCTTCAGCCCTGTTATTAATCTGTGTCCTCCATCTCTCCCCATCATCTCTTCTTCAGCCCTGTTATTAATCGGTGTCCTCCTTCTCTCCTCCATCTCTTCTTCAGCCCTGTTATTAATCTGTGTCCTCAGTCTCTCCTCCATCATCATCTCTTCTTCTGCCCTGTTATTAATCTGTGTCCTCCGTCTCTCCTCCATCTCTTCTTCAGCCCTGTTATTAATCTGTGTCCTCCGTCTCTCCTCCAGCTCTTCTTCAGCCCTGTTATTAATCTGTGTCCTCCGTCTCTCCTCCATCATCTCTTCTTCTGCCCTGTTATTAATCTGTGTCCTCCGTCTCTCCTCCATCATCTCTTCTTCAGCCCTGTTATTAATCTGTGTCCTCCGTCTCTCCTCCATCATCTCTTCTTCAGCCCTGTTATTAATCTGTGTCCTCCGTCTCTCCCCCATCATCTCTTCTTCAGCCCTGTTATTAATCTGTGTCCTCCGTCTCTCCCCCATCATCTCTTCTTCAGCCCTGTTATTAATCTGTGTCCTCCGTCTCTCCTCCATCATCTCTTCTTCAGCCCTGTTATTAATCTGTGTCCTCCGTCTCTCCCCCATCATCTCTTCTTCAGCCCTGTTATTAATCTGTGTCCTCCGTCTCTCCCCCATCATCTCTTCTTCAGCCCTGTTATTAATCTTTGTCCTCCGTCTCTCCTCCATCATCTCTTCTTCAGCCCTGTTATTAATCTGTTTCCTCCGTCTCTCCTCCATCATCTCTTCTTAAGCCCTGTTATTAATCTGTGTCCTCCGTCTCTCCTCCATCATCATCTCTTCTTCAGCCCTGTTATTAATCTGTGTCCTCCGTCTCTCCTCCATCATCTCTTCTTCAGCCCTGTTATTAATCTGTGTCCTCCGTCTCTCTCCACAGGAGCAGAGGAGTACACAGGCACAGATAGCAGAGAGAGGTAGGTGGCTCATCTCTTCAGTGTTTAGGCTAAATGATTGGCTGCCCATGCTGCCTCTGATGGCTTGGGGGGGGGGGGGGGGGGTCTCATTACCCAACATAAACCCTAGGATGCATCCCAAATGGAACCCTATTCCCTATACAGTGCATGGGCCCTGGTCCAAAGTAGTGCACTATGAAGGGGATAGAGTACCATTTGGGCCTCAGTCAGTCTCAGATGTGGTTTTGTCCCTCCCTCTCAGATGGGTGATTAGGAGAGCACAGGGGTTTGGCTGTAAAACATCACTCTGTTCTGATGTTCAGATGGGTGATTAGGAGAGAGCAGGGGTTTGGCTGTAAAACATCACCCTGTTCTGATGTTCAGATGGGTGATTAGGAGAGAGCAGGGGTTTGGCTGTAAAACATCACTCTGGTCTGATGTTCAGATGGGTGATTAGGAGAGAGCAGGGGTTTGGCTGTAAAACATCACTCTGTTCTGATGTTCAGATGGGTGATTAGGAGAGAGCAGGGGTTTGGCTGTAAAACATCACTCTGTTCTGATGTTCAGATGGGTGATTAGGAGAGAGCAGGGGTTTGGCTGTAAAACATCACCCTGTTCTGATGTTCAGATGGGTGATTAGGAGAGAGCAGGGGTTTGGCTGTAAAACATCACTCTGTTCTGATGTTCAGATGGGTGATTAGGAGAGAGCAGGGGTTTGGCTGTAAAACATCACTTTGTTCTGATGTTCAGATGGGTGATTAGGAGAGAGCAGGGGTTTGGCTGTAAAACATTACTCTGTTCTGATGTTCAGATGGGTGATTAGGAGAGAGCAGGGGTTTGGCTGTAAAACATTACTCTGTTCTACACAGATCTCCATGAAAATTAATCATTGATGTCATTAAATGATCTAAAAGGTCTGGTCTGGAGTTCTGTCTGGTCTGGAGTTCTGTCTGGTCTGGAGTTCTGTCTGGTCTGGAGTTCTGTCTGGTCTGGAGTTCTGTCTGGTCTGGAGTTCTGTCTGGTCTGGAGTTCTGTCTGGTCTGGAGTTCTGTCTGGTCTGGAGTTCTGTCTGGTCTGGAGTTCTGTCTGGTCTGGAGTTCTGTCTGGTCTGGAGTTCTGTCTGGTCTGGAGTTCTGTCTGGTCTGGAGATCTGTCTGGTCTGGAGATCTGTCTGGTCTGGAGATCTGTCTGGTCTGGAGATCTGTCTGGTCTGGAAGGAGTTTTGTCTGTCTGTCTGGTCTGGAAGGAGTTTTGTCTGGTCTGGAAGGAGTTTTGTCTGGTCTGGAAGGAGTTTTGTCTGGTCTGGAAGGAGTTTTGTCTGGTCTGGAAGGAGTTTTGTCTGGTCTGGAAGGAGTTTTGTCTGGTCTGGAAGGAGTTTTGTCTGGTCTGGAAGGAGTTTTGTCTGGTCTGGAAGGAGTTTTGTCTGGTCTGGAAGGAGTTTTGTCTGGTCTGGAAGGAGTTTTGTCTGGTCTGGAAGGAGTTTTGTCTGGTCTGGAAGGAGTTTTGTCTGGTCTGGAAGGAGTTTTTTGTCTGGTCTGGAAGGAGTTTTGTCTGTCTGGTCTGGAAGGAGTTTTGTCTGTCTGGTCTGGAAGGAGTTTTGTCTGTCTGGTCTGGAAGGAGTTTTGTCTGTCTGGTCTGGAAGGAGTTTTGTCTGTCTGGTCTGGAAGGAGTTTTGTCTGTCTGGTCTGGAAGGAGTTTTGTCTGTCTGGTCTGGAAGGAGTTTTGTCTGTCTGGTCTGGAAGGAGTTTTGTCTGTCTGGTCTGGAAGGAGTTTTGTCTGTCTGTCTGGTCTGGAAGGAGTTTTGTCTGTCTGTCTGGTCTGGAAGGAGTTTTGTCTGTCTGTCTGGTCTGGAAGGAGTTTTGTCTGTCTGTCTGGTCTGGAAGGAGTTTTGTCTGTCTGTCTGGTCTGGAAGGAGTTTTGTCTGTCTGTCTGGTCTGGAAGGAGTTTTGTCTGTCTGTCTGGTCTGGAAGGAGTTTTGTCTGTCTGTCTGGTCTGGAGTTTTGTCTGTCTGTCTGGTCTGGAGTTTTGTCTGTCTGTCTGGTCTGGAGTTTTGTCTGTCTGTCTGGTCTGGAGTTTTGTCTGTCTGTCTGGTCTGGAGTTTTGTCTGTCTGTCTGGTCTGGAGTTTTGTCTGTCTGTCTGGTCTGGAGTTTTGTCTGTCTGTCTGGTCTGGAGTTCTGTCTGGTCTGAAGTTCTGTCTGGTCTGGAAGGAGTTTTGTCAGGTCTGGAGTCGGGAGCAGAGAGGCAGTCTGTCTGCGTAACCTAATTACCAATGTAGTATTCATCTGACACTTCTCCAAGCTTATCTTTTAGCCTGCTTGGTTTTATTAGGTTTCCTAGTTAGTCTGCTGGAGGTGTACACTGTTCCACAAATGACCCTGAAATGATAAGACTGTAGGCATTTATTAAAGGAACAGCTGTGTGTGTGTGCTACGGTGTGTGTTACTGCGTGACAGAGAAACCTGACACTGTGTGTGTTTGTCCTAGAACCGTCAGGAGAGAGGAGTAAGAAGATTTCAGATGCAGCAGGAGTGGAAACATCACCTGCCAACACCACAGTAGCAGACAGCACAGCAGAGAGCAAGGCTTCCTCAGAGATGGGTGAGTGAGAGGAGGAGGAGGAGAAGGAGGGAAAGTGATAGTAAATATGGTCATGTTGTGTCTATAGTTGTTTACTATAACTAGGGCCCTGAGTTGTTCCTGACCAGGAAAACGCTGGTTTCTAGTCATAACATATAACCACAACCAAGAACCTGAGTTGTTCCTGACCAGGAAAACGCTGGTTTCTAGTCATAACATATAACCACAACCAAGAACCTGAGTTGTTCCTGACCAGGAAAACGCTGGTTTCTAGTCATAACATATAACCACAACCAAGAAGCAGATTGTTTCCTGGTCAGGTGACGTGGGCCTGAAACTCCCAAACGCTTTAATCACAACACTGTTCTTCTCTTGTCTTCCAGGATACGGTAACCGCTGCACACAACCCAAAGGCCCCAGGGACCCCCCTACACAGTGGACATGATCATGGCTTCTACCTATAGCCCCCTTCACTGCCCTCCTCCACCCTCCAAATCCTCCTTGATCTTCACTTTGTCTCTTACAAGGGCCACTGTGTATGAAGGAGATGACTGGGTGCTGTCCCATCCTTGGACACTGACACCTTTTCCTAACTAATAGGGCAGATGTGAAATGGCACCCTATTCCCTATATAGTGCACTGTGTATTTGGCCAGAGTCTTGTAGGTAACAGGGTGCCATTTGAGACCAAGCCTAAAACACAATCTGCAAAGCAATTTAGATAATCTACCCAGGATGCAACGGTACATCTTTCTGCTGTACTTGTGCCAGTTGCCAGGGCCTGTCTGTGTGCTGGTGCTATTAAGTGTTTCCCGAATGGGACTCCATTCCCTATATAGTGCACTACTTTTGACCAGGGACCATAGGGCTCTGGTCAAAAGTAGTGCACTACTTAGGGAATAGTGTGTCATTTGGGATGTACAATTATCTTATCTCCTTCTCTGCTGGGACCATACAAACCTGCCTTATTCCCTTTTGGGGGCAAATCCTAACTTCCACTTAAGTTGAATTTTCACTTAGTCATGAAGATGTGAATGGGAGAGAATTTGTCTTAAGTGCAAGTGAGGATTTGACTCTTAGTCCGAAACAATCCGTCACATTGGATCCCGATTCATCTTTTGGTTTAGTTTTCTATTCCAGAAAAATACTTGACTTTCTTATCTTCTGTACTTTTAGACTTATTAAGACATTACAGAAGAAGACGTGTATCACTAGGGACAGAGGACTACTGTTATATTATTTTGATTAATTTTTTTTGTGCTAACTTCTCGATAGCTATATATGCATTGTTTTCTACATGTACAGGGCAACTAGGTATATAATATTTAATGTGCTCTCTCTAAATATTCGTATTAACAGAAGATGTAACTAGTCTGTCCATGACACCCCTCCCTCTCCCCAATGTTCCTCCTACTGTAAATGTTTTGCCCTCTTGTTCTAGCAAATATTGCAGGGTTTTGTTCTAATGACGTGTAAAGGTTTTGAATCAGCTGGACCTGGCATAGCGCCGTCCTCTTGCTGAGATGGCAAACGGGCTCAAGATTGTGTAATAATAATCGCTCTTTTTGTAAATTCTATTCTAAAGGATATTTTTGTATATGCTGTTTCTCCTCTCTTCAGTTTCTGCCCTACTACAACAGGGACAGTCCACTCCAGTCCGGGAGGACTGCAAGTCTCCTGGGTCGCTTTCTCTCGCGCTCCTTCTAATCAGACTAATTAAAACCCGGTGATGACATCGCCAGATGATTAGACTCTCTGGCCAATCAGAGACATGATTCAATCAATCAATGGACTAAACCAGGAGTACTTTGGCGCTCCAGGCCTGGAGTTGAATTCCCTTGGACCCTAACTGCTACCACTGGTATTTGTTTTGGAGCCCGCCTGTGCCTTTCGGAGAGTGCTGCCCCCCCCCCCCCCCCCTTCTCCCATCATCAGCAGCAGCAGCTACAGCACGTGTAGCGACATGCTCAGCCGTGTTGGTTGGTCCACTCCTCTTGGAGACTGCTTGCATCCCAAATGGCACCATATTCCCTATATAGTCCACTACTTTTGAACAGACCAGACTCTGGTCAAAAGTAGTGCACTATGTAGGGAATAGGGCCCTATGGGGGCTCTGGTTAAAAGTAGTGCACTATATAGGGAACATGGTGCCTTTTTGGGTCACAGACCCTCTCTGACACCCCTCCTCCTCCCACACAACACAGACCTGTTTGTATGTTGCAGAAATCAATGGACCCGTCAGTAAAGACTAAAGACATCAAGTAGAACATGCTTCCTTGTTTTCCTACACTGTTTTTAAAGTCTCTAGAGGGGCTGGGGGAGTAGCGCTGGGGCTTCCTGTGTGTGTGTGGGGATTCTCTCTCTCTGTGGGTATGTGGATTCTCTCTCTCTCTGTGTGTGGGGATTCTCTCTCTCTCTCTGTGTGTGGGGATTCTCTCTCTCTCTGTGTGTGGGGATTCTCTCTCTCTCTGTGTGTGGGGATTCTCTCTCTCTCTGTGTGTGGGGATTCTCTCTCTCTCTGTGTGTGGGGATTCTCTCTCTCTCTGTGTGTGGGGATTCTCTCTCTCTCTATGTGGGTATGTGGATTCTCTCTCTCTCTGTGGGTATGTGGATTCTCTCTCTCTCTCTCTGTGTGTGTGGATTCTCTCTCTCTGTGGGTGTGGGGATTTTCTCTCTCTCTGTGGGTGGGTGTGTGTGGGGGGGGGAATTCTGTGTGTGTGTTGTTAAACTCCCTGCCCCCGGGGGGAGGGGAGGTGGATGAGGACGTGGAGTCCTCCTCCCTAGTGATCAAACATGAGCTTTATGATCGACTGAGACCATAAAGAACAAACCACACAAACACATATAGGCCTAGTGTATGTGAGACTGACTGCAACCCAGAGGAATGAGAGATACCGTGTGTGGGGGGGAATTCTCTGTGTGTGTGTGTGTGTGTGTGATCATGCTGTAGGTGTCCAGAGGGATGAGTACATTTACTAACTTGGGACTTGGCAGGAAGTGAGCTCAGCTAGAGTTCTCCATCAACCTGGGGTTTTACACACACACCACACACACACACACACACGGTTCCATATAAGGTCCACTTCCACCTGGGTTTTATCCTTCATCTGTTCTAATGTGACACATTTTCTCACTGTAGGTTGGCACATATGATGCATGACACACACTTCAATTGGACGGGTTTAGTATGTTTTCAATGAAATGAGTTCCCACTCACCTGGGGGTTTCCACCGCATGTTTGACACACTTCCTCCCTGTGACTGCAGGAGGAGTTATTGATGAGGCTTGTCATACTGACAGCGACACACACTTCCTCCCTGTGACTGCAGGAGGAGTTATTGATGAGGCTTGTCACACTGACACACACTTCCTCCCTGTGACTACAGGTGGAGGAGTTATTGATGAGGCTTGTCATACTGACACACACTTCCTCCCTGTGACTACAGGTGGAGGAGTTATTGATGAGGCTTGTCACACTGACACACACTTCCTCCCTGTGACTGCAGGAGGAGTTATTGATGAGGCTTGTCACACTGACACACACTTCCTCCCTGTGACTGCAGGAGGAGTTATTGATGAGGCTTGTCATACTGACACACACTTCCTCCCTGTGACTGCAGGAGGAGTTATTGATGAGGCTTGTCACACTGACACACACTTCCTCCCTGTGACTACAGGTGGATGAGTTATTGATGAGGCTTGTCACACTGACACAGACACACACTTCCTCCCTGTGACTACAGGTGGAGGAGTTATTGATGAGGCTTGTCACACTGACACACACTTCCTCCCTGTGACTACAGGTGGAGTTATTAATGAGGCTTGTCACACAGACACCAACATACACTTCCTCCCTGTGACTGACACACACTTCCTCCCTGTGACTACAGGTGGAGTTATTAATGAGGCTTGTCATACAGACACACATTTCCTCCCTGTGACTGACACACACTTCCTCCCTGTGACTACAGGTGGATGAGTTATTGATGAGGCTTGTCATACTGACACCGACACACACTTCCTCCCTGTGACTACAGGTGGATGAGTTATTGATGAGGCTTGTCATACTGACACCGACACACACTTCCTCCCTGTGACTACAGGAGGAGTTATTGATGAGGCTTGTCATACTGACACCGACACACACTTCCTCCCTGTGACTACAGGAGGAGTTATTGATGAGGCTTGTCATACTGACACCGACACACACTTCCTCCCTGTGACTACAGGTGGATGAGTTATTGATGAGGCTTGTCATACTGACACCGACACACACTTCCTCCCTGTGACTACAGGTGGATGAGTTATTGATGAGGCTTGTCATACTGACACCGACACACACTTCCTCCCTGTGACTACAGGTGGATGAGTTATTGATGAGGCTTGTCATACTGACACCGACACACACTTCCTCCCTGTGACTACAGGTGGATGAGTTATTGATGAGGCTTGTCACACTGACACCGACACACACTTCCTCCCTGTGACTACAGGTGGAGGAGTTATTGATGAGGCTTGTCATACTGACACCGACACACACTTCCTCCCTGTGACTACAGGTGGATGAGTTATTGATGAGGCTTGTCATACTGACACCGACACACACTTCCTCCCTGTGACTACAGGTGGATGAGTTATTGATGAGGCTTGTCATACTGACACCGACACACACTTCCTCCCTGTGACTACAGGAGGAGTTATTGATGAGGCTTGTCATACTGACACCGACACACACTTCCTCCCTGTGACTACAGGAGGAGTTATTGATGAGGCTTGTCATACTGACACCGACACACACTTCCTCCCTGTGACTACAGGTGGATGAGTTATTGATGAGGCTTGTCATACTGACACCGACACACACTTCCTCCCTGTGACTACAGGTGGATGAGTTATTGATGAGGCTTGTCATACTGACACCGACACACACTTCCTCCCTGTGACTACAGGTGGATGAGTTATTGATGAGGCTTGTCATACTGACACCGACACACACTTCCTCCCTGTGACTACAGGTGGATGAGTTATTGATGAGGCTTGTCACACTGACACCGACACACACTTCCTCCCTGTGACTACAGGTGGATGAGTTATTGATGAGGCTTGTCATACTGACACCGACACACACTTCCTCCCTGTGACTACAGGTGGATGAGTTATTGATGAGGCTTGTCATACTGACACCGACACACACTTCCTCCCTGTGACTACAGGTGGATGAGTTATTGATGAGGCTTGTCATACTGACACCGACACACACTTCCTCCCTGTGACTACAGGTGGATGAGTTATTGATGAGGCTTGTCATACTGACACCGACACACACTTCCTCCCTGTGACTACAGGTGGATGAGTTATTGATGAGGCTTGTCATACTGACACCGACACACACTTCCTCCCTGTGACTACAGGTGGATGAGTTATTGATGAGGCTTGTCATACTGACACACACTTCCTCCCTGTGACTACAGGTGGAGGAGTTATTGATGAGGCTTGTCATACCGACACACACTTCCTCCCTGTGACTACAGGTGGAGGAGTTATTGATGAGGCTTGTCATACCGACACACACTTCCTCCCTGTGACTACAGGTGGAGGAGTTATTGATGAGGCTTGTCATACCGACACACACTTCCTCCCTGTGACTACAGGTGGAGGAGTTATTGATGAGGCTTGTCATACTGACACCGACACACACTTCCTCCCTGTGACTACAGGTGGAGGAGTTATTGATGAGGCTTGTCATACCGACACACACTTCCTCCCTGTGACTACAGGTGGAGGAGTTATTGATGAGGCTTGTCATACCGACACACACTTCCTCCCTGTGACTACAGGTGGAGGAGTTATTGATGAGGCTTGTCATACTGACACACACTTCCTCCCTGTGACTACAGGTGGATGAGTTATTGATGAGGCTTGTCATACTGACACCGACACACACTTCCTCCCTGTGACTACAGGTGGATGAGTTATTGATGAGGCTTGTCATACTGACACCGACACACACTTCCTCCCTGTGACTACAGGTGGATGAGTTATTGATGAGGCTTGTCATACTGACACCGACACACACTTCCTCCCTGTGACTACAGGTGGATGAGTTATTGATGAGGCTTGTCATACTGACACACACTTCCTCCCTGTGACTACAGGTGGATGAGTTATTGATGAGGCTTGTCATACTGACACACACTTCCTCCCTGTGACTACAGGTGGATGAGTTATTGATGAGGCTTGTCATACTGACACACACTTCCTCCCTGTGACTACAGGTGGAGGAGTTATTGATGAGGCTTGTCATACTGACACACACTTCCTCCCTGTGACTACAGGTGGATGAGTTATTGATGAGGCTTGTCATACTGACACACACTTCCTCCCTGTGACTACAGGTGGATGAGTTATTGATGAGGCTTGTCATACTGACACCGACACACACTTCCTCCCTGTGACTACAGGTGGATGAGTTATTGATGAGGCTTGTCATACTGACACCGACACACACTTCCTCCCTGTGACTACAGGTGGATGAGTTATTGATGAGGCTTGTCATACTGACACCGACACACACTTCCTCCCTGTGACTACAGGTGGATGAGTTATTGATGAGGCTTGTCATACTGACACCGACACACACTTCCTCCCTGTGACTACAGGTGGATGAGTTATTGATGAGGCTTGTCATACTGACACCGACACACACTTCCTCCCTGTGACTACAGGTGGATGAGTTATTGATGAGGCTTGTCATACTGACACACACTTCCTCCCTGTGACTACAGGTGGATGAGTTATTGATGAGGCTTGTCATACTGACACACACTTCCTCCCTGTGACTACAGGTGGATGAGTTATTGATGAGGCTTGTCATACTGACACCGACACACACTTCCTCCCTGTGACTACAGGTGGATGAGTTATTGATGAGGCTTGTCATACCGACACACACTTCCTCCCTGTGACTACAGGTGGATGAGTTATTGATGAGGCTTGTCATACTGACACACACTTCCTCCCTGTGACTACAGGTGGATGAGTTATTGATGAGGCTTGTCATACTGACACACACTTCCTCCCTGTGACTACAGGTGGATGAGTTATTGATGAGGCTTGTCATACTGACACCGACACACACTTCCTCCCTGTGACTACAGGTGGATGAGTTATTGATGAGGCTTGTCATACTGACACACACTTCCTCCCTGTGACTACAGGTGGATGAGTTATTGATGAGGCTTGTCATACTGACACCGACACACACTTCCTCCCTGTGACTACAGGTGGATGAGTTATTGATGAGGCTTGTCATACTGACACTGACACACACTTCCTCCCTGTGACTACAGGTGGATGAGTTATTGATGAGGCTTGTCATACTGACACCGACACACACTTCCTCCCTGTGACTACAGGTGGAGGAGTTATTGATGAGGCTTGTCATACTGACACCGACACACACTTCCTCCCTGTGACTACAGGTGGAGGAGTTATTGATGAGGCTTGTCATACCGACACACACTTCCTCCCTGTGACTACAGGTGGATGAGTTATTGATGAGGCTTGTCATACTGACACCGACACACACTTCCTCCCTGTGACTACAGGTGGAGGAGTTATTGATGAGGCTTGTCATACCGACACACACTTCCTCCCTGTGACTACAGGTGGATGAGTTATTGATGAGGCTTGTCATACTGACACCGACACACACTTCTATGGGGGGCAGGTTTCTGGTATGTTTTGGGCTCACGTGTTCCAATTACATTACCTACACGTTTCATTTCCGAAGCTACTGGTCCCATTGAGGAAGCTACTGGTCCCATTGAGGAAGCTACTGGTCCCATTGAGGAAGCTACTGGTCCCATTGAGGAAGCTACTGGTCCCATTGAGGAAGCTACTGGTCCCATTGAGGAAGCTACTGGTCCCATTGAGGAAGCTACTGGTCCCATTGAGGAAGCTACTGGTCCCATTGAGGAAGCTACTGGTCCCATTGAGGAAGCTACTGGTCCCATTGAGGAAGCTACTGGTCCCATTGAGGAAGCTACTGGTCCCATTGAGGAAGCTACTGGTCCCATTGAGGAAGCTACTGGTCCCATTGAGGAAGCTACTGGTCCCATTGAGGAAGCTCGGTTTAATGAATAAAGATCTACACCTGGGATGAATTGTGTCCTGGCCAACACTCTTCTTCACTCATCTGGCTCAGGTCCTGGACTAGTCTCTCAGATAATTATTGAGAAAGCGGAGCTGTGCATTGATTTATTAATAAGTGTACCTAGTGGTGGTGGTGCATCCTTCAACATGATCTGGTGAGAATAACACAGTTGGGAAGTGCTTTGTGGCTTAATGATACAGACACACACACGGTGTACAGTACAGTATCTTTAGCTACATAGCTAATCAAAATATCCGTTTGCATCTATTGATTAACCTCATCTTGAATACCACCATATAGTGAGCTACATGCAGTAGCCTTGGTTTGTTCCAATACACTTCAGATGACTGGCAGTGGTAGAATGGTCCAAGCAGCTGTTGTATGTAGCCTATGTTGTTCATGGTGTGCCAACTCCTCCCTATTGCTTGGGCAATGAAGATGGATTCCTATTTAATGGCAGAGTAGTGTTTCTGTTTCCAAAGAGAAGACGGATGTTGCAGACATGACTGACCGTAACAGCATCCACTTGTGTCTACTTCAGTGCCTGGTTACCACACAGTCTGTCTGCGCTGCTCCGCTTCAGTTTGAACTCTGGTTCTACAACTCGTATGTCTTAAACAGAACATAAACCGTACAGACATATATTTCACCCTGACATGCTGAACTCAAGGCCGCATATCTCTGTGATCAGGGTATCCTGTGTATATATATATATTGCAATGGACCGATGCAGCGATGTCTTGACTGCCACTGACTGCAATCGCACATGATTTCAGAGAAGCTGATGGGTGAGAAGTGATTCAGAACACGGAGGGCCGGTATTATCTCCGAGTATTCTATTCGTCTGTTTCAATGTTCTATGTTCTATGTTCTCCCGCTCTGTGGTTGAACTGGCGTTGGGTTCACCAGAAAAGGGGATTAATGCAAGGGCATTTTTATTCTGCATCAGTGGCATAGCATGACTTGGTTTACCTTGAAATAATTGCGAAGGGACTTCCTGGCTGGTCTGAGATATTCTATCGTAGGCTGTTTTTAGATTGCTAACGCACGCCACGGACAGATTTAAAGCACAAATGGGATTATGTAATACTAGTGCGTGGCTTGCTGTTCTGGACTGTCATCTCTCACTATCTGTTTGTTGCTCTGAGGGGCAAGGGGGAGGACTTGTACTGTTTTCAGAATGAGTATTGAGCAAACGCTCTGGTTTCCTGTCAACTCATGAGAAAATAAATGGCCTCAGCAAACCTGCATGGGGCTGGTTAAGGTCATCTATGATTGACCATGTAACCATGGTGAAAACCTGGTTACATGGTAACCATCCAATAAGGTCACTGAACACGACCTCTCAAAGTAGGCATTTCACACATTAGTAGATACTTTAAAACATTGTAATGACGATGTAGTATGACCATGAATGGCTTCATGATGCGCACATGTCCTTGATCGTCCAGTAAGGTCACTGAACAACATTCTATCCGTGTATACTTCGTAACATTGTAATGGCATGTAGCATTGGGGCCATCTGGGTCTCTTTTAACATATGTTTTATAATCACAAAGACTAACCTGGATAAATCAAGGTAAAACATTTTTTTACTCATAATTTGCTCTGAGAGCACTTACAGAGAAATACTCAACAATGAACACATCCAGAGAGAATCGTCAAACAGCAATTTTCCTCCCTCTCTGTGAACAGTTGGCACCTGTAAACGGCAGACTGCAGGTGAGCTTGTGTCGTGGCCAGCAGCACTAAATAGACCCTCAATCATCACCTGGAGTTTGTCAATACATAAAAGCATTTATAAACCCCCACATTACAGCATTCACACAGAGACAGCTGGTGGTTGTGCACAGTAGCTTACTAAAACGGTATCTGTGGCTGTAACAGATGGGATTTTATTGTAATGGAAAAATGCAGTCAGATCTCCCTTAGGAGAGGGGTCTTCTGACCTCAATGGGACTTCAACTGTTAAATAAAAGACTGTCTGAGCAGAAGGTAAGGTTGTTCCGAGCCCAAGTTGCAGGTTTATCCGACCCAAGGATGTACTGTTTTATATCTTTGATCTCATTGGAAGTCCACCTCAGTGAATAGGTCTGGCTAGGCCTATAGGAGCACGTCTTTCTGTCTCAGTGAGTGCACCACTAGACAGCCACTCCTGTCCCCCCATCTCTCTCTCCACATGAGTGCACCAGTGAGAAGTGTGTCAGCCAAAGCTAAGCCCCAGGGCCAGCCAGGGTTGAAGTGGTGCTCTGCTCTCTCTCTCTCTCTGCCCAGGCCATTTGCCATCCACCCAGGCTGGGTCACACACATACACAACCTTATTGGCCCAACACTCTTAACCCTGGCCCGGCCCGGCCCAACGCTCTTAACCCTGGCCCAACGCTCTTAACCCTGGACCAACGCTCTGAACCCTGGACCAACGCTCTGAACCCTGGCCCAACGCTCTGAACCCTGGCCCAACGCTCTGAACCCTGGCCCAACGCTCTGAACCCTGGCCCAACGCTATGAACCCTGGCCCAACGCTATGAACCCTGGCCCAACGCTCTGAACCCTGGCCCAACGCTCTGAACCCTGGCCCAACGCTCTGAACCCTGGCCCAACGCTCTGAACCCTGGCCCAACGCTCTGAACCCTGGCCCAACGCTCTGAACCCTGGCCCAACGCTCTGAAACCTGGCCCAACGCTCTTAACCCTGGCCCACCTGCCGCAGGTCAAAGGACCAGATGGTCACACGATGTCGGAAGGATCAAGCGCAAGTACCAGAACACTTTCCTTGTACATTGCACAAAACTTGGCACATTGATTGTGAAAGCCTAATGGGCTATTAATTTATTAAACTGAACCTCAGTTTTAATATATTTATTAATAGATTTTAGAGGAGCCTATAATATATTTATTTTTGGTATTAAATCAGACACTAATAAAGGGGTCCCTATAAACAGATGTAAATAAATGACCTTAGGTTAGCTAATGTTGTAATGTTATGAAGCGTAATGTCATAATGTGTTGTAAATAATGAGAAGGGCTTTATGTATCCTCTACACAGAGTTAAGAGTGTTCTGCGGACTGTTTCCCGCGTAATGTGTCCCATTTCTCCTCGCACCAATCATTATACTCCAGACACCACCTCCAACCTGGCCTGCCTGTCAGTTAGTCACCAGACTCCGCCCCTCTATGCCTGCCTAGCACAAACAGCGGTCGGGAGAGTAAATACAGAGAGCCCCAAGATGGCGGAGTCACTGAGCTTCATTCACTTTGGTGCAGCGACCAAAAGCCCGCTCGCCAAATCTAAAGAACCGAAACTAGCGTCGGACACCCGGCCGCAGTCTTCCCGGGACATTCACCCGCCGCCGCCCAAGCGAGTCCGAAACGACGAGAAGAGCCTTAAACCTAAGAAACTAAATGGGGAAGGAGGTGCAGGGGGAGGTGGCGGCGCAGTGGAGAAGCAGCACCAGAAGCAGAGTTCAGGCAACCCGACAACATGGAGCTTCAGCCCCGTCAAGGCGAGCAGCAACCCCTCGGCGCCCCTCCAGCCTCCCATTCACACAGTGTTCAAGCAGAGCGCTTTCCTCGCCTCCCATACCAAACCACCATCCAAAAAGCCCAAGGAAAAACGAGAGAAAGAGAAGGATTTCAAGGAAAAGAAGAAAGATAAACCAATCCATGGTACTCCTGGAAATATTAGCAGCAGTCTGAGTAACGTCACTACTGTAATGAAGAAGGAGAACGGGGAGATGAAGTTGTTGCTAAAAGGTATTATATATGAATGCGCAATTTTCCACACTAAACGGCTGGCTGTATATAACGTTACATGAATAGAACGTGTTACTGCATGTTATTGTCCATAGAAAGACAACGTCAGTGTCCATTAACCACTTAGCTTTTCAGTGCTAGTGGCTGTCGCTCTTCAGGACTATGAAGCATGTGGGGCCGACAGTGTGCGCTGTGCAGTATGACAATGTGTCCAGTCCAGAACTGCGTCTGTTATCGCGTCTTATTCCAAATAGTTTTGGTGTTATTTTGGAAAGGACCGTTTACATTTCCAATTCTAGCCACGATTGTACACATAAGGACATTTTTTTTTACGGTGAAATTAAAAAAAAAAATTGTCTGAGTTTCGCTGTTGTTCTCGCTTGGTTGGCTAATGGCTGCGGATTTACCCGCTCTTGAACCTGCATAGAAAATGCCCGTTCGAACGTTACAAAGTATCGAGCGTTCTTCTGAAAACTGCTACATAGCGTTCCACCGATGTCAGGCCACGGTTGGAAACATTATTGCACATTTTACAAACACGCGTTTTTAGTTCAATTCAAACGGGAAATACAATTGATCAACCAGAGCGGAACAAATTGACGTGGTTGTATAAACAAACAACTGTAAGATCAGCATTACGCTCTGGGAGAACGTTAGAGACGTGTTGGCGAAACATTGACCGATCGTTAGGCCTACACATAAGTGGGGTTTTAATTGTAACGGGTGGTTTTAAGACAGTGTTCAAATGACGGTTTATTAAACCATCGGCAGCCATCCACTGTTGTTTTTGTATCACCACCACGCCCCCCAAATAACACCAGAGCAGCGAGCGAGGCAGTGGAGTCAGGGAACAGCTATCTCTACCTCTGAATATTATTACATGCGTGCTGCCACTGTCAACCACATTAATAGATCTGTCTCAAACTGTCGTTCTAACACACAGGATGTTAATTCATACCGTTTAGTTTGGATCCAATCTTTTAGGACTAATTCATTTCTTACATTTTACCAATGTGGGAGAAATGAAGACTGGGTATTATAAAACGGACCCCCCCTCCCTCCCTCCCTCCCCAGGGCATTAGAGGGACCTTGTGACAGATACTTAAAACGGGATCAAATATATATTCCAGCGTTCTAGTTCGATGTATAACAGGATTGGCCTAAAAGTTGGCCTAAAAAAATATACATTCAAGTTTATATTCCTATCTATTCTACCGCAATTTAAAGTGCAAAATAACATTTATAATTCTATGTATTTCAAGGTAATTTAAAGTTTAAAATACCATTCTATTCCAAGTTCACCTGGAGTTCATTCTCAGTAATTAAATAGCAGGCCTTCTGCATTGCTGTTGGATTCCAAGTTCAGGCTGGTGTTGGCTCCATTGAGATAAGCAGGTGTGAGCTGGTAGGACAGAAGGCTGTTGAGAGGGAGAGATGTGAAAGCTGGAGGACTTGAACTCAAGTCAAGCAAAGAGAGAGAGAGAGACGGGCTATTCCAGGGTAAGAGTGTTGCTTAGACACATTTTAAAGTGAAAAATCTGGATGTCAAGCACAAATCAATGATGTCAAATTTAAACAAATCATTCACCTCTATGCACAAGGACTACATTTAACAACGTCCATGGAACATTTCACAAGAACACATTTACTTGAACAACAGGGCAGATGCAAAGTTTGATAACAGAATGATGGTTTGCTGTTGGTGCCGTCATTCTGTTACCAAACAGTACATCTGCATTGCTTGCTGTTTTGAGTTTCAGGCTGGGTTTCTGTATTGCACTTTGTGACATCGGCTGATTGTAAAAAGGGCTTCATAAATACATTTGCTTTTATCTGACCTGTTCTCTCACACACATCCAACACGTCTTTGGCAGGTAGAGCACCAACACTTGTAGTAATTCCTATGACCCTGGTGGAATGTCCCGAATGTTGATAGTCTATTTATTGAATTTCTGAATGTTATATAATATCAATGGTTTTAGGTGCTGTTTTAGGCTGATAAAATCCCCAGTAGGGAGTCATATTTTAGGTGCTGTTTTAGGCTGATAAAATCCCCAGTAGGGAGTCATATTTTAGGTGCTGTTTTAGGCTGATAAAATCCCCAGTAGGGAGTCATATTTTAGGTGCTGTTTTAGGCTGATAAAATCCCCAGTAGGGAGTCATATTTTAGGTGCTGTTTTAGGCTGATAAAATCCCCAGTAGGGAGTCATATTTTAGGTGCTGTTTTAGGCTGATAAAATCCCCAGTAGGGAGTCATATTTTAGGTGCTGTTTTAGGCTGATAAAATCCCCAGTAGGGAGTAATATTTTAGGTGCTGTTTTAGGCTGATAAAATCCCCAGTAGGGAGTCATATTTTAGGTGCTGTTTTAGGCTGATAAAATCCCCAGTAGGGAGTCATATTTTAGGTGCTGTTTTAGGCTGATAAAATCCCCAGTAGGGAGTCATATTTTAGGTGCTGTTTTAGGCTGATAAAATCCCCAGTAGGGAGTCATATTTTAGGTGCTGTTTTAGGCTGATAAAATCCCCAGTAGGGAGTCATATTTTAGGTGCTGTTTTAGGCTGATAAAATCCCCAGTAGGGAGTCATATTTTAGGTGCTGTTTTAGGCTGATAAAATCCCCAGTAGGGAGTCATATTTTAGGTGCTGTTTTAGGCTGATAAAATCCCCAGTAGGGAGTAATATTTTAGGTGCTGTTTTAGGCTGATAAAATCCTGAGTAGGGAGTCATATTTTAGGTGCTGTTTTAGGCTGATAAAATCCCCAGTAGGGAGTCATATTTTAGGTGCTGTTTTAGGCTGATAAAATCCCCAGTAGGGAGTCATATTTTAGGTGCTGTTTTAGGCTGATAAAATCCCCAGTAGGGAGTCATATTTTAGATGCTGTTTTAGGCTGATAAAATCCCCAGTAGGGAGTAATGAGTCACTTATTATTTTATATGAATGAGTAACAAGTTATTGAACAATCGGAAGTCTCATGCTGTGCAATACTGTTACTTCTCCCTTTTGGCTGCAAAACATTTAGGCCCAACGTTTGAATTTGTAGCTTGCACACATTCCAGGGGTGTGACACGGTGTCAGATTGAAGGGTTTGTACTGGAAGACCTTAGTAAACATGCCCTGTGTTTACATGTCTTCTACCGCCGGTTGACCCTCCCCTTGTATTATTTGTATTTCTTTTACTGACATTCTTGCACTGGACTCATATATATATATATATATATATATATATATATATATATATATATATATATATATATATATATATATATATATATATATATATATATATATATATATATATATATATATATATACACACACACACGCATATTAACACCACACACACACACGCATATTAACACCACACACACACACACGCATATTAACACCACACACACACACACGCATATTAACACCACACACACTCACACGCATATTACCACCACACACACTCACACGCATATTAACACCACACACACTCAAACAGACACACTTTCACACCAGGGTCACATTATTTTTCTCTGCGTTGTTGGGAAAGTGCTCATAGGTAAGCATTTCACTGTAAGGTCTACTACACCTGTTGTATTCAGCATTTCACTGTAAGGTCTACTACACCTGTTGTATTCAGCAGTTCACTGTGAGGTCTACTACACCTGTTGTATTCAGCAGTTCACTGTGAGGTCTACTACACCTGTTGTATTCAGCAGTTCACTGTGAGGTCTACTACACCTGTTGTATTCAGCATTTCACTGTAAGGTCTACTACACCTGTTGTATTCAGCATTTCACTGTAAGGTCTACTACACCTGTTGTATTCAGCATTTCACTGTGAGGTCTACTACACCTGTTGTATTCAGCAGTTCACTGTAAGGTCTACTACACCTGTTGTATTCAGCAGTTCACTGTAAGGTCTACTACACCTGTTGTATTCAGCATTTCACTGTGAGGTCTACTACACCACTATTGAACTATCTATCAGTCTTATGGCCTGGGGGAAGAAGCTGTTCAGGGTGAACTATTTATCAGTCTTATGGCCTGGGGGAAGAAGCTGTTCAGGGTGAACTATTTATCAGTCTTATGGCCTGGGGGAAGAAGCTGTTCAGGGTCCTGTTGGTTTCAGACTTGCTGCCGTCTTGGGGAAGCATGTATAGTTCCCTCACGGTAACTTGTCTCTTCAGTTCCTCTGAGTGTTTGACTGTAGATGTGATGATGACGGGTACGGTGTCATTACTGACTTACTGTGATGGGTTACTACTATTTCTGCCTTTTTGTCTTTTTAATTGGATTTTACCTTGCTGTTTCGGGGCCCTTTTCTCCACTGAGCTTCTCACCTACGACGAGTTCATAAATGGCCCAGATTATAATACTTTTCATATAATACTATTTTGATCATGTTCATTGCAGTTTGACATTTTACTGCAGTTTCTGTCAATTGGCATTAATACTTTTCGACCTGCCGTTTGTGAAACTGTCCAATAATGACGAGCTGATAATCATGCTAGCTACCGATCAAGTAGTCATCAGAGTGATACCACTAATTACGTTGTCCTGTGTGTTTTTAACAGCTGAAAATCTTAAGGGATCGCATTTCAGCGACATCCTTAAATTGCTTTCCACAGATGTCAGCGATGGCCTGTCTTGTAAAAAAGTCTGTCTGTCTTTGTGTGATCCTGTCGTCCTTCAGACTGGAAAGCAGTTGGGAATCAGTAAATTACAGAGTCAGCGTGTCTGTCTTTGTGAGAACCTGTCGTCCTTCAGACTGGAAAGCAGTTGGGAATCAGTAAATTACAGATTTAGCGTGTCTGTCTTTGTGAGAACCTGTCGTCCTTCAGACTGGAAAGCAGTTGGGAATCAGTAAATTACAGAGTCAGTCTGCATCCCAAATGACACCCTATACCCTGCATTACTCTAGACCAGGGCCATTAGGGAATAGGGTTCCATATGTAGGGGATAGGGTGCCATTGCTGCATTACTCTTGACCAGGGCCATTAGGGAATAGGGTGCCATTCTCATTTAGGATGCAGGCTAAATTTCTGTGGAGAGTGAGTCTTTCTTTGTATCTACTGTACCTGCCCCTCTCCTGAAATGACCCTCAAGGCCTCACCCTAACTTCTCTCTGTCCTCCCCTCTCTTTCAGACCACACCAGTAAGGACAAGACGAAGAAGCAGAAGAAACACAAAGTGATGAATGAGATCAAGAGGGAGAACGGAGAGGTGAAGCTCCTTCAGAAAGGTATGTTGATAATGATGTGACATGGTTGTTTCAAATGGTCCCTGTTTAGTGTACCACTGTTGACCATTCACCCTGGTCCCTGTCTATTGTTGACCATTCACCCTGGTCCCTGTCTGTCTGTTGACCATTCATCCTGGTCCCTGTCTACTGTTGACCATTCACCCTGGTCCCTGTTTAGTGTACCACTGTTGACCATTCACCCTGGTCCCTGTCTATTGTTGACCATTCACCCTGGTCCCTGTCTACTGTTGACCATTCACCCTGGTCCCTGTCTATTGTTGACCATTCACCCTGGTCCCTGTCTACTGTTGACCATTCACCCTGGTCCCTGTCTGTCTACTGTTGACCAGTCACCCTGGTCCCTGTCTACTGTTGACCAGTCACCCTGGTCCCTGTCAACTGTTGACCAGTCACCCTGGTCCCTGTCTACTGTTGACCAGTCACCCTGGTCCCTGTCTACTGTTGACCAGTCACCCTGGTCCCTGTCTACTGTTGACCAGTCACCCTGGTCCCTGTCTACTGTTGACCAGTCACCCTGGTCCCTGTCTACTGTTGACCAGTCACCCTGGTCCCTGTCTACTGTTGACCATTCACCCTGGTCCCTGTCTACTGTTGACCATTCACCCTGGTCCCTGTCTAGGTGTTGACCATTCACCCTGGTCCCTGTCTAGGTGTTGACCATTCACCCTGGTCCCTGTCTAGGTGTTGACCATTCACCCTGGTCCCTGTCTAGGTGTTGACCATTCACCCTGGTCCCTGTCTAGGTGTTGACCATTCACCCTGGTCCCTGTCTAGGTGTTGACCATTCACCCTGGTCCCTGTCTAGGTGTTGACCATTCACCCTGGTCCCTGTCTAGGTGTTGACCATTCACCCTGGTCCCTGTCTAGGTGTTGACCATTCACCCTGGTCCCTGTCTAGGTGTTGACCATGCACCCTGGTCCCTGTCTAGGTGTTGACCATTCACCCTGGTCCCTGTCTAGGTGTTGACCATTCACCCTGGTCCCTGTTTAGTGTACCACTGTTGACCATTCACCCTGGTCCCTGTTTAGTGTACCACTGTTGACCATTCACCCTGGTCCCTGTCTAGTGTACCACTGTTGACCATTCACCCTGGTCCCTGTCTAGTGTACCACTGTTGACCATTCACCCTGGTCCCTGTCTAGGTGTTGACCATTCACCCTGGTCCCTGTCTACTGTTGACCATTCACCCTGGTCCCTGTTTAGTGTACCACTGTTGACCATTCACCCTGGTCCCTGTCTAGGTGTTGACCATTCACCCTGGTCCCTGTCTAGGTGTTGACCATTCACCCTGGTCCCTGTCTAGGTGTTGACCATTCACCCTGTCTAGTGTACTACTGTTGACCAGGGCTCAGTATAGAGAGTAGCTACATTCATTGTTTCCTCCTTACTGTTGTACAGGCAGGTTGCCTCCCCTAGAGCATCAGAACTGGAAACTGGTTAGGGACAGGAGTTTTACTTTACCTCGTCACCTGACCAGGATAACTCCAGACCCGAGTTAGCCGTATAACCAGGACCCAGAGTGGCAGGGCTGTAACCAGGGCCCAGAGTGGCAGGGCTGTAACCAGGGCCCAGAGTGGCAGGGCTGTAACCAGGGCCCAGAGTGGCAGGGCTGTAACCAGGGCCCAGAGTGGCAGGGCTGTAACCAGGGCCCAGTGTGGCAGGGCTGTAACCAGGGCCCAGTGTGGCAGGGCTGTAACCAGGGCCCAGAGTGGCAGGGCTGTAACCAGGGCCCAGAGTGGCAGGGCTGTAACCAGGGCCCAGAGTGGCAGGGCTGTAACCAGGGCCCAGAGTGGCAGGGCTGTAACCAGGGCCCAGAGTGGCAGGGCTGTAACCAGGGCCCAGAGTGGCAGGGCTAGGCTATAACCAGGGCCCAGAGTGGCAGGGCTGTAACCAGGGCCGTAACCAGGGCCCAGAGTGGCAGGGCTAGGCTAGAACCAGGGTCCAGAGTGGCAGGGCAGGGCTGTAACCAGGGCCCAGAGTGGCAGGACAGGGCTGTAACCAGGGCCCAGAGTGGCAGGACAGGGCTGTAACCAGGGCCCAGAGTGGCAGGACAGGGCTGTAACCAGGGCCCAGAGTGGCAGGACAGGGCTGTAACCAGGGCCCAGAGTGGCAGGACAGGGCTGTAACCAGGGCCCAGAGTGGCAGGGCTGGGCTAGAACCAGGGCCCAGAGTGGCATGGCTGGGCTAGAACCAAGGCCCAGAGTGGCAGGGCTGGGCTGTAACCAGGGCGCAGAGTGGCAGGGCTAGGCTAGAACCAGGGCGCAGAGTGGCAGGGCTAGGCTAGAACCAGGGCGCAGAGTGGCAGGGCTGGGCTGTAACCAGGACCCAGAGTTGCAGGACTAGGCTAGAACCAGGGCCCAGAGTGGCAGGACAGGGCTAGAACCAGGGCCCAGAGTGGCAGGACAGGGCTGTAACCAGGGCCCAGAGTGGCAGGGCTAGGCTGTAACCAGGGCCCAGAGTGGCAGGACAGGGCTAGAACCAGGGTCCAAAATACTCAGCCTGTGACTAAAGCCTTTAACTGGAACAGCTGCTGAAGCGATGGTAGAGTTGGCTGATCCCTAATGGCACGCTATTCCCTTTATAGTGCTTCTGACCAGGGTAGTGCACTATATAGGGAATAGGGTGCTATTTGGGAGGGAGGGGCCCTGAGAGTAGGCTGTGTTCACTAGTTGGTTCAGTCACACAAACAGACTCCTGTTCTCCGATTCAGAGTTTAGCTGAGACAGATGGCTGTCTTATGATTCCCCCTCTATCTCTCTCTCCATCTGTCTCGGTCTCCCTCTCGCTCTCTCTCCATCTCTATCCCTCTCTCTCCATCTCTCTCGGTCTCTCTCTCCATCTCTCTCTCTCTCGGTCTCTCTCTCCATCTCTCTCTCTCTCGGTCTCTCTCTCTCTCTTCTCTTCCCCTCCCATGTGAATCAACGTATGTTTTGGACACATTTAGCCCACTGTGAGCCAGCCTAAGCTATTCATATCTGATGTTGTCCTATATATCTGTGACAAAGACTGGCCTAAGTGCTGCCAAATTATTCATAGTTGTGTAATAGCAATAATGATGTGATAATTGTGCTATATTATCAGTGGTAGCTGCATCTGTCTTTTAACTAGCAGCGTGCCCTCTCCTCAACCTGCTTTTAAATAGGCTGTAATGCCTGGTGTGGTGGGAATGAACTGCCAAGACCCTGCTGCCATTTTCCTGACCTTACACAATGCCCATGACATGATCCAGCGAGTCTGGCAGCGTGCCGGGCAGCGTGCCGGGCAGCCAGAGTTTTATTTATTTAGACTGTTAGAGTGGCTTCCCATGTCTGTAAAACGATCGCTCAATGTCCAGACAGTTAGTCAGTCAGGCAGCCAGTCAGTGGTGTAGTCAGAGGGAAGCCTCCCAGCCACTCAGCGGGTGGTGGAGTCAGAGGGAAGCCTCCCAGCGGGTGGTGGAGTCAGAGGGAAGCCTCCCAGCCAGTCAGTCAGAGGGAAGCCTCCCAGCCAGTCAGTCAGAGGGAAGCCTCCCAGCCAGTCAGTCAGAGGGAAGCCTCCCAGCCAGTCAGTCAGAGGGAAGCCTCCCAGCCAGTCAGTCAGAGGGAAGCCTCCCAGCCAGTCAGTCAGAGGGAAGCCTCCCAGCGGGTGGTGGAGTCGAGAGGGAAGCCTCCCAGCGGGTGGTGGAGTCAGGAGGGAAGCCTCCCAGCCAGTCAGTCAGTGGTGGAGTCAGAGGGAAGCCTCCCAGCCAGTCAGTCAGAGGGAAGCCTCCCAGCGGGTGGTGGAGTCAGAGGGAAGCCTCCCAGCGGGTGGTGGAGTCAGAGGGAAGCCTCCCAGCGGGTGGTGGAGTCAGGAGGGAAGCCTCCCAGCCAGTCAGTCAGTGGTGGAGTCAGAGGGAAGCCTCCCAGCCAGTCAGTCAGTGGTGGAGTCAGAGGGAAGCCTCCCAGCCAGTCAGTCAGTGGTGGAGTCAGAGGGAAGCCTCCCAGCGGGTGGTGGAGTCAGAGGGAAGCCTCCCAGCCAGTCAGCCGGTGGTGGAGTCAGAGGGAAGCCTCCCAGCGGGTGGTGGAGTCAGAGGGAAGCCTCCCAGCCAGTCAGTCAGAGGGAAGCCTCCCAGCCAGTCAGTCAGAGGGAAGCCTCCCAGCCAGTCAGTCAGAGGGAAGCCTCCCAGCCAGTCAGTCGGTGGTGGAGTCAGAGGGAAGCCTCCCAGCCACTCAGCCGGTGTTGTGTTAATGTGACGTGAGGCTGACAGAGCAGAGGGCTGTATCAGTTTACTCTGCTGCTATTTATACCTGTCTGTCCTTCAGCCATACCAGTGTACCAATATGTACACACACCCAACATTGTATGCGTGTATGCACATTCAAAAGTCAACAGATGAATTTGTGGTGTGTGTGTTAGCAGAGGGCACTGTGCATTACTCCGGTTAACATGCTGAAAGAGGTAGCCAGTATATTGTTGGCTGTGCTCAATCATTTGCACCGTTGGACAGACCTGTGCACAGTCCTAACACTATGACTGGTGGTCTGCTTAGTACAGTGGCTCTGACCCCTCTTTCTGTGTGTGTCTGACTGATCATAATGCTGTACCCCAGCCCCCTCTATCAATATGACCACTACACTGACTGTGTGTGTGTGTCTGACTGCTCATAATGCTGTACCCCAGCCCCCTCTATCAATATGACCACTACACTGACTGTGTGTGTGTGTTTGTGTCTGACTGTTCTTAATGCTGTACCCCAGCCCCCTCTATCAATATGACCACTACACTGACTGTGTGTGTGTCTGACTGCTCTTAATGCTGTACCCCAGCCCCCTCTATCAATATGACCACTACACTGACTGTGTGTGTGTGTGTCTGACTGCTCTTAATGCTGTACCCCAGCCCCCTCTATCAATATGACCACTACACTGACTGTGTGTGTGTGTGTGACTGCTCTTAATGCTCTACCCCAGCCCCCTCTATCAATATGACCACTAAACTGACTGTGTGTGTGTCTGACTGCTCTTAATGCTGTACCCCAGCCCCCTCTATCAATATGACCACTACACTGACTGTGTGTGTGTGTGTCTGACTGCTCTTAATGCTGTACCCCAGCCCCCTCTATCAATATGACCACTACACTGACTGTGTGTGTGTGTGTGACTGCTCTTAATGCTCTACCCCAGCCCCCTCTATCAATATGACCACTACACTGACTGTGTGTGTGTGTGTGACTGCTCTTAATGCTCTACCCCAGCCCCCTCTATCAATATGACCACTAAACTGACTGTGTGTGTGTCTGACTGCTCTTAATGCTGTACTCCAGCCTCCTCTATCAATATGACCACTACACTGACTGTGTGTCGGGCAGAGCCTCTCAGCACAACTCCAGTCTGCTGTAAAGGTCATGGCTCTACACCCCAGCTGAGGACTAACAGTGAGGAGCTTGACTATCCAGCAAGGCAACACAGACTCAGATTTCCCTCTTTTGCCCCTTGTGTACACACACACACACACACACACACACACACATATATATAGAAAATAGTTGGGCGAGTTGCTGAAGTGTTTTTTCGGGCCACCTACACTATGTTCAAAAGTTTAAAAAAAGATGAGGTATGTAGAAAATGTAATGGATATATATATTTTTAAATAAGATCATATTTGTGAACTAACAATCACCAAAATAAAAGCTAGACAGTCAGGGAGAATCTCCAATTTTAAAAATGGTGCTTTCAGGAGTGTGTTTGTCAAGGCATGGTGCCCTCCGTGATGTTTGAGTCACTCAGACAGCAGAATCCACGGCAGAATGTGTAGGATAGTGAGTATTAATTTTCATAGTGTGGTGACTACTACTACTACTACTACTACTACTACTACTACTACTACGGCACTGCAGTGTCACTGAGCCTGGTCTCTGTGTGAGAGGCTGAGCTGGGAGTCTCAGGCCTGTGTCTGTCTCTCTGACTGGGGACAGGAAACGGAGCAGGCTGCCCTTCCTGTGTGGTGCTGATCAGTCCTAGCACGAGGGAGACCTAGGAGGGAGCCTCTGCTAATACCACCTAGCAGTCTTCGGTACAGTCACTATATATTATGTAGTGTGTTTAGATATGTTATGTAGTGTGTTTAGATATGTTATGTTATGTAGTGTGTTTAGATATGTTATGTTATGTAGTGTGTTTAGATATGTTATGTAGTGTGTTTAGATATGTTATGTAGTGTGTTTATTAGATATGTTATGTAGTGTGTTTAGATATGTTATGTAGTGTGTTTATTAGATATGTTATGTAGTGTGGTTATATATGTTATGTAGTGTGGTTATATATGTTATGTAGTGTGTTTATATATGTAATGTAGTGTGTTTAGATATGTTATGTAGTGTGTTTAGATATGTTATGTAGTGTGTTTAGATATGTTATGTAGTGTGTTTAGATATGTTATGTAGTGTGTTTAGATATGTTATGTAGTGTGTTTAGATATGTTATGTAGTGTGTTTAGATATGTTATGTAGTGTGTTTAGATATGTTATGTAGTGTGTTTAGATATGTTATGTAGTGTGTTTTAGATATGTTATGTAGTGTGTTTTAGATATGTTATGTAGTGTGTTTAGATATGTTATGTAGTGTGTTTAGATATGTTATGTAGTGTGTTTAGATATGTTATGTAGTGTGTTTAGATATGTTATGTAGTGTGTTTAGATATGTTATGTAGTGTGGTTTAGATATGTTATGTAGTGTGTTTAGATATGTTATGTAGTGTGTTTAGATATGTTATGTAGTGTGTTTTAAGATGGAAATGTGAGTAGAAAGGACAGGATTCCAGGTCCACCCGGCGCTGTCTCATCCAGGACTCATTCCACCCGGCGCTGTCTCATCCAGGACTCACTCCACCCTCTGTAGCGCACTACCCTCTGTAGAGCACTACCCTCTGTAGCGCACTACCCTCTGTAGAGCACTACCCTCTGTAGAGCCTTGCGTTTGGATTGGCAAGCTGTTGCCACACCAGGCGGTGATCCAGCCAGCCAAGATGCTCTCTGTGGTGCAGCTGTAGAACTTGTTGAGGACCTGTGCCAAATCTTTTCAGCCTCTGTTGTCGTGCCTTCTTCACGACTGGGTTGGTGTGTGAGGACCATGATAATTCCTTAGTGATGTGGACACAGAAGAAATTGAAGTTCTCGACCCACTCCACTCCCGTCGATGAGAATGGGGGCGTCCTCCCTATAGGCTGTCTCATCGGTGTTCTGGCCTTCCACCGTCGTGTCGTCAGCAAATGTTATGGTGTTGGAGTCGTGGGTGAACAGGGAGTACAGGAGGGGTCTCAGTACGCACCACTGAGAGCCCCGTGTGTTGAGGATCAGCGTATTACTCAACAGGCGGTGCTCTGTGTCATGGCGGAGAAAGAGAAGTAGGATTAAAAGGAAAAAACAACAATTGGAAATCAATAGGAAAAACATGGCTGCTTTAGTGTAATGGTCACACTGAGCTTTGAGGATGTTTGTCATCAACTGTGTGTCTGTGTTTTAAGGGCCTATATTACCCAGAGACCACTAGACAGACAGACTGTCAGCATGTCACCACTAGACAGACAGACGGTGTCAGTCTGGTAATCATCCAGGGATGTTTGCGTTCAGCAGTCAAGCCCAGGCTGTGACAACACAGCTAATTGACTTCCTCTTCTTCACCCCCACCACTGATTTTACATTTTACTGTGGATTTTGGAACACACACACTGTCAGTTCCATTCATGTGGCTTTTAGGGTGTTGATCAATTTCTGCCATTTTGGAACGATTTCAGTGGCATTGTTTGGTGCTCTGTCAAATGCTGCTTCAGCTGTGCAGGGGGAAACTGATGCTGTGCAGGGGGAAACTGATACTGTGTAGATGCTGTGCAGAGGGGAAACTGATGCTGTGTAGATGCTGTGCAGAGGGAAACTGATGCTGTGTAGATTCTGTGCAGGGGGAAACTGATGCTGTGCAGGGGGAAACTGATGCTGTGCAGGGGGAAACTGATTCTGTGCAGGGGGAAACTGATGCTGTGCAGGGGGAAACTGATGCTGTGCAGGGGGAAACTGATGCTGTGCAGGGGGAAACTGATGCTGTGCAGGGGGAAACTGATGCTGTGCAGATGCTGTGCAGGGGGAAACTGATGCTGTGTAGATGCAGTGCAGGGGGAAACTGATGCTGTGTAGATGCTGTGCAGGGGGAAACTGATGCTGTGTAGATGCAGTGCAGGGGGAAACTGATGCTGTGTAGATGCAGTGCAGGGGGAAACTGATGCTGTGTAGATGCTGTGCAGGGGGAAACTGATGCTGTGTAGATGCTGTGCAGGGGGAAACTGATGCTGTGCAGGGGGAAACTGATGCAGTGCAGGGGGAAACTGATGCTGTGCAGATGCTGTGCAGGGGGAAACTGATGCTGTGTAGATGCAGTGCAGGGGGAAACTGATGCTGTGTAGATGCTGTGCAGGGGGAAACTGATGCTGTGTAGATGCTGTGCAGGGGGAAACTGATGCTGTGCAGGGGGAAACTGATGCTGTGTAGATGCAGTGCAGGGGGAAACTGATGCTGTGTAGATGCTGTGCAGGGGGAAACTGATGCTGTGTAGATGCTGTGCAGGGGGAAACTGATGCTGTGCAGGGGGAAACTGATGCTGTGCAGATGCTGTGCAGGGGGAAACTGATGCTGTGTAGATGCAGTGCAGGGGGAAACTGATGCTGTGTAGATGCTGTGCAGGGGGAAACTGATGCTGTGTAGATGCTGTGCAGGGGGAAACTGATGCTGTGCAGGGGGAAACTGATGCTGTGTAGATGCAGTGCAGGGGGAAACTGATGCTGTGTAGATGCTGTGCAGGGGGAAACTGATGCTGTGTAGATGCTGTGCAGGGGGAAACTGATGCTGTGCAGGGTGGAACTGATGCTGTGTAGATGCTGTGCAGGGGGAAACTGTTCTCGATGTCATGCACCTCTCCTCAGGAATTAATTATGTTTGAACAAAACTGTACACCTTGAGCAAATATTTAGCACTTGCTTTGTGTGCATACAAAATGAATCTATCATATTCCTACACTTCCTGCAGGCTTTTCCAGTTGACTATCGGTCTCTCTCTGTGCTTATAACTGGTGTTTTGGGTGCAGGCAGATTGGCCTAGATAACTAGACGATGCACTGTGACACTGGAGGTTTGTTTGTATGCACAGCAAGCTCAGTCTCTGTAATACGTAGTCTGAGCGTCAGCTTGTCCTAGATTAGGTCATCAGCGGCCTGTTAGTGAGGAGCTAGCAGCCTCTCCAGACTGTAAAGATACTGAGCCGTGGTGTAGTACTGGGAGCTGCTGGGGGGGAAACCCAGAGCATTCTAGCTACTGCTCTCCCAGTCTACTAGGAGTCACATTAAACCCTCTCTCTCTCTCCCATTCTGTTTCTGTTTGTCTCTGTTTTACACTATTTGTACTGTTTGTTTCATAACATTTAGTGGATTATACACTTTAGGGGCTGGTTGTATGTCCTCTCCAGCTGTGAGGCACATGCTCTCTGTGTGTACTGGCAGGGTGTTTCCTGTCATTGAAATCCTTGGGCCTGAAGTCCCACAATCTGTTTTTGAGATGGAAAAACGCTTTTCAGTGTGAATTTAAAACTGAAACCCGTCACAAAGTATGAAGAAATTATAATGGACCCTTAATGTTTTTATTATATAATCTTTGAGAACGAACATCGCCAAAATAAAAGCTAGACGGTCAGGGAGAATAGAAAATGTTAAAAACTATGAATTTAGCAGTATTGATTTTCTGTTTGAGCAAAACAAACAAAGCATTTGCCATGGAGAAATGTATAGAATTGCAGGAAATTGTCTTAAAGATGCTTTAAAAAAACCATAACCAAATCTACATCGTCAAGATAAGGGCCTCTAAAATTCAGCAGCTCCGCCCGTTGCCACGCCCACCACCTAAGCCCCGTTTTGGTAAACTCTGACTGTCTGTTTAGACACATCTGACCTCTGTCTCACACACGGATCATGGTTTGAATAACTGTCTGGCCTGCTGTCCTACTGGTAAAATGGTAGAGTGGAGAGAGGGGTGGGGGTGGAGGAGCTAGAGCTCTCTGGATTAACAGCATCACAGTATAATACACTGCCTCACTCACTCGGTTTTTCTCCTGCTCCCCCCTCTCTCCTTCTCTACCCCGCATACTTGCTCGCTCTCTGTGTCGCTCGCGCTCTCTGTGTCGCTCGCGCTCTCTGTGTCTCTCTCGCTCGCTCTCTGTGTCGCTCGCGCTCTGTGTCTCGCTCGCTCGCTCTGTCGCTCTCTCGCTCTCTCTCTGTCGCTCTCTCGCTCTCTCTCTGTCGCTCTCGCTCTCTCTGTGTCTCTCTCGCTCTCTCTGTCGCTCTCTCTCCCTCTCGCTCTCTCTGTGTCTCTCTCGCGCTCTCTCTGTGTGTGTGTGTGTGTATCCTGTCATATGGTGGTGAACGTGCTCCAGAGGCGTGTGTGTTGGTGCTATAGTGAAGCAGCAGCTCCTCTGAACCAGGCCATGTCACTGTAGCAGGCTCCCCTGTTCTGACAGCCATGTGCTCCTAGCTACACCATCCTGCCATATATGCACACGCATCACGCGTGAGCAACACGCGTACCAGAATAACCACAGGCTCGGACTAGTCGCTACCATGTATACAAATCTACTGGTAACTGCCAAAATAAAGGAAACACTTGAGTAAATGAGGGATGGAAAGTATATTGAAAGCAGGTGCTTCCATACAGGTGTGGAATTAACATCCCATGGTGCTTAGGGTCATGTTTAAAAGTGCTGTCCAGGCCCAGTCGCCTGTTATTTTGACTACCGTGGATAGAAGAAGAGATCTCTGGGACTCTGAAAGAGGGGTGATTTGTTGGGGCTCGTTCGGCAGGAGCTTCAGTGACGAACGCTGCTCAACTTGCTGACTTTTCACCATATTCCCCTGCCGTCTGTCACCATATTCCCCTGCCGTCTGTCACCATATTCCCCTGCCGTCTGTCACCATATTCCCCTGCCGTCTGTCACCATATTCCCCTGTCGTCTGTCACCATATTCCCCTGTCGTCTGTCACCATATTCCCCTGCAGTCTGTCACCATATTCCCCTGCAGTCTGTCACCATATTCCCCTGCCGTCTGTCACCATATTCCCCTGCCGTCTGTCACCATATTCCCCTGCCGTCTGTCACCATATTCCCCTGCCGTCTGTCACCATATTCCCCTGCAGTCTGTCACCATATTCCCCTGCAGTCTGTCACCATATTCCCCTGCAGTCTGTCCCCATATTCCCCTGCCGTCTGTCCCCATATTCCCCTGCCGTCTGTCCCCATATTCCCCTGCCGTCTGTCCCCATATTCCCCTGCCGTCTGTCACCATATTCCCCTGCCGTCTGTCACCATATTCCCCTGCCGTCTGTCACCATATTCCCCTGCCGTCTGTCACCAGATCTAACGTTTCACCATATTCCCCTGCCATCTGTCACCATATTCCCCTGCCGTCTGTCACCATATTCCCCTGCCGTCTGTCACCATATTCCCCTGCCGTCTGTCACCATATTCCCCTGCCGTCTGTCACCATATTCCCCTGCCGTCTGTCACCATATTCCCCTGCCGTCTGTCACCATATTCCCCTGCCGTCTGTCACCATATTCCCCTGCCGTCTGTCACCATATTCCCCTGCCGTCTGTCACCATATTCCCCTGCCGTCTGTCACCATATTCCCCTGCCGCCTGTCACCATATTCCCCTGCCGCCTGTCACCATATTCCCCTGCCGTCTGTCACCATATTCCCCTGCCGCCTGTCACCATATTCCCCTGCCGCCTGTCACCATATTCCCCTGCCGTCTGTCACCATATTCCCCTGCCGTCTGTCACCATATTCCCCTGCCGTCTGTCACCATATTCCCCTGCCGTCTGTCACCATATTCCCCTGCCGTCTGTCACCATATTCCCCTGCCGTCTGTCACCATATTCCCCTGCCGTCTGTCACCATATTCCCCTGCCTTCTGTCATCATATTCCCCTGCCTTCTGTCATCATATTCCCCTGCCGTCTGTCACCATATTCCCCTGCCGTCTGTCACCAGATCTAACGTTTCACCATATTCCCCTGCCGTCTGTCACCAGATCTAACGTTTCACCATATTCCTCTGCCGTCTGTCACCATATTCCCCTGCCGTCTGTCACCATATTCCCCTGCCGTCTGTCACCATATTCCCCTGCCGTCTGTCACCATATTCCCCTGCCGTCTGTCACCAGATCTAACGTTTCTCCATATTTCCCTGCCGTCTGTCACCATATTCCCCTGCCGTCTGTCACCAGATCTGACGTTCCACCGTATTCCAGTCACCACATCTCAACCCAGTTCATCACTTACGGGAGATTCTGAAGCGATGACTGAGACAGCGTTTTCCACCTCCATCAACAAAACAGCAAATGATGTAATGTTTGGTTCCAGCCCCTTGTAGAATCTATGCCAAGGCACATTGACGCTGTTCTGGCGGCTCGTGGTGGCCCAGTGCCCTTTGACATACAATGTTGGTGTTTCCTTTATTTTGGCAGTTACCTGTATACCTACGTATCATGCTGTTGTTGTACTATTATTATGCCACAGAGGAGTGGGAGACAGTGGGCTTTGAAATGTGTCTGTGAATGTTTGGGCGTGGCAGGGTGTCTGTGACGGATCAGACAACCAACCGCAGGACTTTAGCTGTGCTGTCTACTTTAAAGAGCAGTCGAGCTGGATCTTATGGCTGGGTGGTTTTGTTGATGTGTGTAGTGGAGAAGTCTAAATTCTATATATATATTTTTAAAAAACTAACATTTTATTTCACCTTTTTAATTTAACCAGGAAAGCTAGTTGAGAACAAGTTCTCATTTACAACTGCGACCTGGCCAAGATATATTGTGATTTAATGTTAAACATATTGCTCACAATATGTCTGCTGTGGAGAGACGAGAAAATGAGTCATCAGTCATGGAAATGGTGCTGAAAACATGTTGACTCACTATTTAAAAAGGAGAATGAGCTCTACGATGAAAAATACCGCTTTTTCTTATTTTTTTACAAATCGATACTTGGAGTCAAAGTATCTATATAATGTCGTCCATATCGCAATATGTAACTATCAATAAAAACCTTTTTTTATTTTTTAAATATTTTTAAAATATATTTTTTACCATCACAAGTTCTGCTGTGTGGACTTTGACAGCCGGTAACATTTTCACTCTAATCCTCAGTGTTTTAATATTTTGTTCCATGTTTTTGTTCTTTTTTCCAGTCATAACCTTGATGTATTTTCTGAAAAGCAGCCACTAATTATTTACATTTTAAATATTAACAGAGATTTTTTATTATATTTAACTTGGCAAATCAGTTAAGAACAAATTCTTATTTCCAATGAGGCCTCCACCGTCCGAACCCGGACGACGCTGGGACTCCTATGGGACTCCTATGGGACTCCTATGGGACTCCGATGGGACTCCGATGGGACTCCGATGGGACCCCTATGGGACCCCTATGGGACCCCTATGGGACTCCTATGGGACCCCTATGGGACTCCTATGGGACCCCTATGGGACTCCGATGGGACCCCTATGGGACCCCTATGGGACTCCTATGGGACTCCTATGGGACCCCTATGGGACCCCTATGGGACTCCTATGGGACCCCTATGGGACCCCTATGGGACTCCTATGGGACCCCTATGGGACCCCTATGGGACTCCTATGGGACTCCGATGGGACTCCTATGGGACCCCTATGGGACTCCGATGGGACTCCTATGGGACCCCTATGGGACCCCTATGGGACTCCTATGGGACCCCTATGGGACCCCTATGGGACTCCTATGGGACTCCTATGGGACCCCTATGGGACTCCCAATCAAATCAAACCTAATGAAAATAACATAATTAAAGAGCAGCAGTAAAATAACAATTAGCCTGGTTCCTCTCTAGGTTTCTTCCTATGTTCTGGCCTTTCTAGGGAGTTTTTCCCTAGCCACCGTGCTTCTACACCTGCATTGCTTGCTGTTTGGGGTTTTAGGCTGGGTTTCTGTACAGCACTTTGAGATATCAGCTGATGTACGAAGGGCTTTATAAATAAATTTGATTTGATTTGAATAGCGAGGCTGTATACAGGGGGTACTGGTACACAGTCAATGTGCGGGGGCACCGGTTAGTCGAGGTAATATGTACATGTAGGTAGAGTTATTAAAGTGACTATGCATAGATAATAACAGAGAGTAGCAGCAGTGTAGAAGGGGGGGGGGGGGGGCAATGCAAATAGTCTGGGTAGCCATTTGATTAGATGTTCAGGAGTCTTCAGGCTTGGGGGTAGAAGCTGGTTAGTCTTGTACAGAGACTAAAGAGAGCAGAGCATGGAGATCACGTATCAGGCTGTTATTTTGGCTGCTCTTAAAGACCTGCTTCCCACAGGTAGCAGCAGGCAGGTAACAACGGGTCATTTGGCAGGTGATCTGAAAACGTTAGACAGTGCTCTGGTTCTGATGAGATGCCAAACGGCCCCGCCTACAGTGGCTCTGCCTCTGAATTGTTCTGTGTCCCAAATGGCACAATCTGGCCATGGTCAAAAGTAGTGCACTAAACAGGGACTATGGTGCCATTTGGGATGTATACTGCTTCCCAGTTCCACCCCCTGGACTGCTGTGGCTGCTTCCCAGTTCCACCCCCTGGACTGCTGTGGCTGCTTCCCAGTTCCACCCCCTGGACTGCTGTGGCTGCTTCCCAGTTCCACCCCCTGGACTGCTGTGGCTGCTTCCCAGTTCCACCCCCTGGACTGCCGCAGCTCTTCCCAGTTCTACCCCCTGGACTGCCGCGGCTGCTTCCCAGTTCCACCCCCTGGACTGCCGTGGCTGCTTCCCAGTTCCACCCCCTGGACTGCCGCAGCTCTTCCCAGTTCCACCCCCTGGACTGCCGCGGCTGCTTCCCAGTTCCACCCCCTGGACTGCTGCGGCTCTTCCCAGTTCCACCCCCTGGACTGCTGTGGCTGCTTCCCAGTTCCACCCCCTGGACTGCTGCGGCTCTTCCCAGTTCCACCCCCTGGACTGCTGCGGCTGCTTCCCAGTTCCACCCCCTGGACTGAATCCAGTTTATTACAGTTTTCTAACAGCGGTGTCCAAGCTCTCTGGTTACTGTAATTCAATCGTAATAATTACTACGTTGTCCTCTGTGTCTAATTATAAGCCCAGTTGTTTTGCTCCTTTTGGTTGGTAATATAATCATGCCACGTGTCAGTAGTCAGAGGAGTTGGCTGAAGCAGTGAGGCCTATAGCTGGGACCATGGTAATAATACAAGGCTAATGAAGGTCTTCATGTATTGATGGAAGTAGTTGTTCCTCAACCAGAGCCGCCTCTCTTCCTCCTCTCCTCTGCTCATTGATTCTCTAGATTCCAGACATGCTCTGGGTAGTAGTGCATCTCTCTCTCTAGATTCCAGACATGCTCTGGGTAGTAGTGCATCTCTCTCTCTCTAGATTCCAGACATGCTCTGGGTAGTAGTGCATCTATCTCTCTCTAGATTCCAGACATGCTCTGGGTAGTAGTGCATCTCTCTCTCTAGATTCCAGACATGCTCTGGGTAGTAGTGCATCTCTCTCTCTCTAGATTCCAGACATGCTCTGGGTAGTAGTGCATCTCTCTCTCTCTAGATTCCAGACATGCTCTGGGTAGTAGTGCATCTCTCTCTAGATTCCAGACATGCTCTGGGTAGTAGTGCATCTCTCTCTAGATTCCAGACATGCTCTGGGTAGTAGTGCATCTCTCTCTAGATTCCAGACATGCTCTGGGTATTAGTGCATCTCTCTCTCTCTAGATTCCAGACATGCTCTGGGTAGTAGAGGGTCTCTCTCTCTCTAGATTCCAGACATGCTCTGGGTAGTAGTGCATCTCTCTCTCTCTAGATTCCAGACATGCTCTGGGTAGTAGTGCATCTCTCTCTGGATTCCAGACATGCTCTGGGTAGTAGTGCATCTCTCTCTCTCTAGATTCCAGACATGCTCTGGGTAGTAGTGAATCTCTCTCTGGATTCCAGACATGCTCTGGGTAGTAGTGAATCTCTCTCTAGATTCCAGACATGCTCTGGGTAGTAGTGAATCTCTCTCTAGATTCCAGACATGCTCTGGGTAGTAGTGCATCTCTCTCTCTCTGGATTCCAGACATGCTCTGGGTAGTAGTGAATCTCTCTCTGGATTCCAGACATGCTCTGGGTAGTAGTGAATCTCTCTCTAGATTCCAGACATGCTCTGGGTAGTAGTGCATCTCTCTCTCTAGATTCCAGACATGCTCTGGGTAGTAGTGCATCTCTCTCTCTAGATTCCAGACATGCTCTGGGTAGTAGTGAATCTCTCTCTGGATTCCAGACATGCTCTGGGTAGTAGTGAATCTCTCTCTGGATTCCAGACATGCTCTGGGTAGTAGTGAATCTCTCTCTGGATTCCAGACATGCTCTGGGTAGTAGTGAATCTCTCTCTAGATTCCAGACATGCTCTGGGTAGTAGTGCATCTCTCTCTCTAGATTCCAGACATGCTCTGGGTAGTAGTGCATCTCTCTCTCTCTAGATTCCAGACATGCTCTGGGTAGTAGTGCATCTCTCTCTCTCTAGATTCCAGACATGCTCTGGGTAGTAGTGCATCTCTCTCTCTCTAGATTCCAGACATGCTCTGGGTAGTAGTGCATCTCTCTCTCTCTAGATTCCAGACATGCTCTGGGTAGTAGTGAATCTCTCTCTGGATTCCAGACATGCTCTGGGTAGTAGTGAATCTCTCTCTGGATTCCAGACATGCTCTGGGTAGTAGTGAATCTCTCTCTAGATTCCAGACATGCTCTGGGTAGTAGTGCATCTCTCTCTCTAGATTCCAGACATGCTCTGGGTAGTAGTGCATCTCTCTCTCTCTAGATTCCAGACATGCTCTGGGTAGTAGTGCATCTCTCTCTCTCTAGATTCCAGACATGCTCTGGGTAGTAGTGCATCTCTCTCTCTCTAGATTCCAGACATGCTCTGGGTAGTAGTGCATCTCTCTCTCTCTAGATTCCAGACATGCTCTGGGTAGTAGTGCATCTCTCTCTCTAGATTCCAGACATGCTCTGGGTAGTAGTGCATCTCTCTCTCTAGATTCCAGACATGCTCTGGGTAGTAGTGCATCTCTCTCTCTAGATTCCAGACATGCTCTGGGTAGTAGTGCATCTCTCTCTCTCTAGATTCCAGACATGCTCTGGGTAGTAGTGCATCTCTCTCTCTCTAGATTCCAGACATGCTCTGGGTAGTAGTGCATCTCTCTCTCTCTAGATTCCAGACATGCTCTGGGTAGTAGTGCATCTCTCTCTCTCTAGATTCCAGACATGCTCTGGGTAGTAGTGCATCTCTCTCTAGATTCCAGACATGCTCTGGGTAGTAGTGCATCTCTCTCTCTCTAGATTCCAGACATGCTCTGGGTAGTAGTGCATCTCTCTCTCTAGATTCCAGACATGCTCTGGGTAGTAGTGCATCTCTCTCTAGATTCCAGACATGCTCTGGGTAGTAGTGCATCTCTCTCTCTAGATTCCAGACATGCTCTGGGTAGTAGTGCATCTCTCTCTAGATTCCAGACATGCTCTGGGTAGTAGTGCATCTCTCTCTCTCTAGATTCCAGACATGCTCTGGGTAGTAGAGGGTCTCTCTCTCTCTAGATTCCAGACATGCTCTGGGTAGTAGTGAATCTGCATGCAGGTGTTCTTCACAGCTCTTTTATTAACACAATTTTTCCCCGTCTCTCCTCCCCTCTCTCTCTCTGCCCCCCCTCTCTCTCTCTCTGCCCCCCTCTCTCTCTCTCTGCCCCCCCCTCTCTCCCCTCCTCTCTCTCTGCCCCCCCCTCTCTCCTCCCCTCTCTCTGCCCCCCCCCCCCTCTCTCCCCTCCCTGCTCCCCCTCTCTCCTCCCCTCCTCTCTCTCTCTCTAGACAAGCAGAAACCCCAGATAAACTCAGAGGAGCTCCAGATTAAAAAGGTGAAGAAGAAGAAGAAGAAGAAACACAAAGAGAGTGAGAGGGAGAAGTGGAAACGTCCCAAGATGTACAGCAGGTCCAGCCAGACCGTGTGTGCTGGTCTCCTCTCTGAGCTCCATGCAGGCCTGGTCTCCAAACAACAGCCCCACCACCACCACGGCCACACAGAGTTCAAACCCCCGCTCCCCGTCCACCACCACCACACCTCCACCACCTCATCCATCAAACAGGAGAACTGCTACAGCCCCTCTCCAACTCTGTCCCTCTCCAAGCCCCTATGGAGCAGCAGCAATAGCAGTAGCATTAGTAGTTGGGACCCAGCTTCCCCCATGACATCCCCCCTCCAGATCCCCCAGCCACGGTGCCCCCAGCCTGGCTTTGAGAACCTGGAGTTCGCCCGCTTCATCCACGTAGAGGAACAACCCAACGGTGGAGCCCTGGTGGCACACGCCTACTGCAGCGAGCTCTCGGCCCTGTCTCCAGCGGAGATGCAGCAGTTCGCCCAGGAGTTTGTTACCCTAGCCTTCAGCGAGGACACGTCATCCCAGGCAGCTCACTACGTCATGGGCATCATCCACGGGGCAGCCTCCTACCTGCCAGACTTCCTGGACTACTTCTCCTGGAAGTTCCCCTCGTCGCCGGTCAAGATGGAGATCCTGGGGAAGAAGGATATAGAGACCACCACCATGCTCAACTTCCACAATCAGGTGAGGAGGCTGTTTGGTTGGTTTGTTTTAGTGCTGGCTGTATTTGTTACAGTATTTGATGCTAAATGTGACTATATTGTAATTGAACCATACCACCCTGCATCCCACTGCTGGCTTGCCACTGAAGATAAGTAGGGTCGGTCCTGGTCGGTCTGTGGATGGGAGACCAGATGCTGGAAGTGGTGTTGGAAGGCTAGTAGGAGGAACACTTTCCTCTGGGCTGAAAAATAATAATATCCCAATTCTCCAGGGCAGTGATTGGGGACAGTCACAGAGTGCTGTCTTTTTGATGGGATGTTAAATGGGTGTCACGACTCTCTGTGGTCACTAAAGATCCCGTGACACTTATCATAAGAGTAGGGGTATTAACCGTGGTGTCCTGGCTAAATTCCCAATCTGGCCCACATACCATCACGGTCACCTAGTCATCCCCAGTTTCCAATTGGCTCATTCTTCACCCCTGTAACTATTCCCCGGGTCGTTGATGTAAATGAGAAAATACAACCTGGATGGAAGTGTGTTCATCACTAATCACACTCTTCTTTGTTGAAGAAAAACAGTACAAGGTTGAGTTCTATCTAGAGAGATTTAGCTGAATGAATACAAGCCGTTGTGTACAGGACCAGTCAAAAGTTTGGACATACCTACTCATTCCAAGGTCTTTATTTTGTTTTTTACTATGTTCTACATTGTAGAATAATAGTGAAGACATCAAAACTATGAAATAACACATATGGAATCATGTAGTAACCAAAACAGTGTTAAACAAATCAAAATATATTTGAGATCCTTCGAAGTAGCCACCCTTTTGATGACAGCTTTGCACACTCTTGGCAAGAAAGCCCTTGAATGAGTAGGTGTGTCCAAACGTTTGACTGGTCCTGTATATCTGGAGTAGACTATCATCATAACACGGCCTTGGTTTTACAGAACTACAGACTACAGAAATAATAGGGCTCGTGTGAAATGAAATCCACTTCTGAATATTTTCGGGATATCTCTTAATGCTGAGCGGGCTGTAAGCTAAAGGCTCTAGTCCTGTTTGAAGGGGTTTGTTCTGTTTGAATGATTTGAAATGCTGCGTTACACACAGCCCCTTCCAAACCCCAGGCTATGCTGCTATCAGGGATATCCTCTCCCTCTGTGAGGCTGCCACTGGCAACCATCAGATCATTTTTCACCCTGCTTCTACTAAATCCAATATGGAGCCCTTGAATAGAGGCTTTCGAGGGCTTTGTCCCAATTGGCTCCCTATTTATTGCACTATTTTTGACCAGAGCTTTAATATAGGGAATAGGGTGCCATTTGGGATGCTGCCAAGGTAAAAAATGAGTTCTAATCAAATGCTAGTCTTTTCCCAGGCCTCTGTCTCTCTCTCGGAATGTTCTTTAACACGGAATAAAGAGCTGATTCTAGAACTTGGAAATATCGCTACGTTCTCTTGACATTTAGAACCCTGTGATGTAATACACTAATTGTAATTTAATCTAAAGCTGGGCAGCGGAGGGTGAACACTGGGTCTGGTTGTATATTGAGATCATCCTGCCTTCAGCTTGGTTCAGGAGCAGAGCTTGGCTGGTATTTTGGAAGTTATGACAGCCACCCTAGTATCCATGAGTTGGTTAGGACAACTGTCCCCCCCCAGCCACCCTAGTATCCATGAGTTGGTTAGGACAACTGTCCCCCCCCCCAGCCACCCTAGTATCCATGAGTTGGTTAGGACAACTGTCCTCCCCAGCCACCCTAGTATCCATGAGTTGGTTAGGACAACTGTCCCCCCCCAGCCACCCTAGTATCCATGAGTTGGTTAGGACAACTGTCCCCCCCCAGCCACCCTAGTATCCATGAGTTGGTTAGGACAACTGTCCCTCAGCCACCCTAGTATCCATGAGTTGGTTAGGACAACTGTCCCCCCCCAGCCACCCTAGTATCCATGAGTTGGTTAGGACAACTGTCCCCAGCCACCCTAGTATCCATGAGTTGGTTAGGACAACTGTCCCTCAGCCACCCTAGTATCCATGAGTTGGTTAGGACAACTGTCCCCCCCCAGCCACCCTAGTATCCATGAGTTGGTACAGCAGCATTAAGAAACTCACGGACTCTGAGTTAGCACTGACGGACCCCGCTGCCTGGTCTCCACTGACGGACCCCGCTGCCTGGTCTCCACTGACGGACCCCGCTGCCTGGTCTCCACTGACGGACCTCGCTGCCTGGTCTCCACTGACGGACCCCGCTGCCTGGTCTCCACTGACGGACCCCGCTGCCTGGTCTCCACTGACGGACCCCGCTGCCTGGTCTCCACTGACGGACCCCGCTGCCTGGTCTCCACTGACGGACCCCGCTGCCTGGTCTCCACTGACGGACCCCGCTGCCTGGTCTCCACTGACGGACCCCGCTGCCTGGTCTCCACTGACGGACCCCGCTGCCTGGTCTCCACTGACGGACCCCGCTGCCTGGTCTCCACTGACGGACACCGCTGCCTGGTCTCCACTGACGGACACCGCTGCCTGGTCTCCACTGACGGACACCGCTGCCTGGTCTCCACTGACGGACACCGCTGCCTGGTCTCCACTGACGGACACCGCTGCCTGGTCTCCACTGACGGACACCGCTGCCTGGTCTCCACTGACGGACCCCGATGCCTGGTCTCCACTGACGGACCCCGATGCCCGGTCTCCACTGACGGACCCCGATGCCCGGTCTCCACTGACGGACCCCGATGCCCGGTCTCCACTGACGGACCCCGATGCCTGGTCTCCACTCCACTGACGGACCCCGATGCCTGGTCTCCACTCCACTGACGGACCCCGATGCCTGGTCTCCACTCCACTGACGGACCCCGCTGCCTGGTCTCCACTCCACTGACGGACCCCGCTGCCTGGTCTCCACTGACGGACCCCGCTGCCTGGTCTCCCCTCCCAGTCCTCATAATAATTGTTCTGCAGCAGCTGATGTGCCAGAAACAATGTGGCCTAATCGGTTAAAGAGAGCTTCACCGAGGACTTGGGCCAGGTTTTTAAATGTTTTATTTAACCTTTATTTAACTAGGCAAGTCAGTTAAGAACAGATTCTTATTTTCAATAACAGTCTAGGAACAGTGGGTTAACTGCCTGTTCAGGGGCCGAACAACAGATTCTTATTTAAAAAAAATAAAAATAATAATTGTCAGCTCGGGGATTTGATCTTGCAACCTTTCGGTTTCTAGTCCAACGCTCTAACCACTAGGCTACGCTGCCGCCCCTACACTCTAACCACTAGGCTACCTGCCGCCCCTACACTCTAACCACTAGGCTACCTGCCGCCCCTACACTCTAACCACTAGGCTACCTGCCGCCCCTACACTCTAACCACTAGGCTACCTGCCGCCCCTACACTCTAACCACTAGGCTACACTCTAACCACTAGGCTACGCTGCCGCCCCTACACTCTAACCACTAGGCTACGCTGCCGCCCCTACACTCTAACCACTAGGCTACGCTGCCGCCCCTACACTCTAACCACTAGGCTACGCTGCCGCCCCTACACTCTAACCACTAGGCTACGCTGCCGCCCCTACACTCTAACCACTAGGCTACGCTGCCGCCCCTACACTCTAACCACTAGGCTACGCTGCCGCCCCTACACTCTAACCACTAGGCTACGCTGCCGCCCCTACACTCTAACCACTAGGCTACGCTGCCGCCCCTACACTCTAACCACTAGGCTACACTCTAACCACTAGGCTACACTCTAACCACTAGGCTACCTGCTGCAGTTGCATAAAACATAGTTATTCCTTACCTTTTAGTCAGTTACACAAAACATTTTGAAGGGATTTCCCCCCTTAAATTAAGTGTAAAATGTAAGGGTGCACATGAGGTCCCTGAAGTGCTTCATTCAGTATAGATATTAATGAACGCAGCATATGTGGAGGTGAATGTTGCTTTCCCCTGCCCTGGTTTCAGAAGGAAAACATCTGCCAGCTACTTAGCTAATCAATGGAAGATGCACAATCCATGGCTACAAAGCCTGCTGGTTAGCTAGCTAGCGTAAACTCACCCCATTCCGTACAAATGTGCGCAACCGCAACATTCAAACGAGGCTACAAAGAAAACTAATGGGATTGTAGCGACTGTGTTGACTTCAAAATTGGGGGCGTGAACTAGGTTTCTATTCAAGCGTTGATCGACATGGTAACGGCTCTATAGTATTGGACAAAAGTTGAAAAAACGGACCCTCCTTTACATCTTGACGTGTCATGTCGTAGCGTACAGCACGCATAAAGCAACTATTTCTGTCTTACAATCTCTCTCCACCAGGTGTAGCACTTCTATCATCCTTTAAAAACAAGAAATGGACAGTGACGGAGGTAAGGGGGATACCTGGTCATTTTTTTCGTCATCATAGCATGCGATCATCATTCTCAAAGCCGCTGTTAACTTCTAAGATCACTTTAGCCCCGCCCTAAAAACCCAATTCAAATTCGACACAAACCTTCCAATAGGTATGTAATGACACATTATATAAACTCTTTATAGTGTTTTATTTACATTTTAGAGGTGATAAGTTGACAGATCGAGTGGGGAAAAAAGCAGTTTTCCCACACATCTCCTCTCCTTCTCACGCATTAGTTTCGCTTCCCCACCCGCCATTTTGAAAAAGACCCGACGGGGCTCATTGCCTGCTTGAATTATGCAGAAACGGGCAGCGTTTAGGTCATGTAATTGATTTTGTTGGAAAGGGGAGAAATTGTGCTTTTACAATGGTATTGACATTACAGTTGATCTGGAAGTATTACGTTTTTGGGGCGCTAAAATAAGGCCAATTGTACGGACCAAGGCGATGTACGAGTTTACGTTAGCTACTTAGCTAAACAATGGAAGGTGCACAATCCATGGCTACAAAGCCTGCTGGTTAGCTAGCTAGCTACTTAGCTAAACAATGGAAGGTGCACAATCCATGGCTACAAAGCCTGCTGGTTAGCTAGCTAGCTACTCTGTAAGTTAGCTTGACATGTTAGAAAGTAATTGAAACAAGTTCAGAGAAAAAAAGTAACTTAAAGGAAATGTTGTCTTCTCCTGTCTTGGTTGTAGAAGTTCTATTTTGCGATCTTCCAAAAATCTATGTGATATCTTTGAGACTTTCAGTCAGTGAATCGGGGCATCTCCATGGTAACCAAGACTCTTTCTGCCATACATGCCTTCAAACTGCCATAAAACCCTTAAATGATGCCCTTAACCTTTCTGATCTCCCCATCCCGGATCCGGGATCGTGAATACAGACTCAAGCTCATTACCATAACGCAACGTTAACTATTCATGAAAATCGCAAATGAAATGAAATAAATATGCTAGCTCTCAAGCTTAGCCTTTTGTTAACAACACTGTCATCTCAGATTTTCAAAATATGCTTCTCAACCATTGCAAAACAAGCATTTGTGTAACAGTATTGATGGCTAACGTAGCATTTAGCATTAGCATTCAGCTGGCAACATTTACACAAAAAAACAGAAAAGCATTCAAATAAAATCATTTACCTTTGAAGAACTTCAGATGTTTTCAATGAGGAGACTCTCAGATAGCAAATGTTCAGTTTTTCCTGAAAGATTATTTGTTTAGGACAAATCGCTCCGTTTTCTGCGTCACGTTTAGCTATGAAAAAACCCCTGTATCCAGGATTGTGTAAATCTATCAGCAAGCTCATTAGCATAACACAACGTTAACTATTTATGAAAATCGCAAATGAAATGAAATAAATATGCCATCTCTCAAGCTTAGCCTTTTGTAAACAACACTGTCATCTCAGATTTTCAAAATATGCTTCTCAACCATAGGAAAACAATCATTTGTGTAAAAGTAGCTAGCTAGCGTTAGCATTTCGCGTTAGCATTTAGCGTTAGCATTAGCGTTAGCATCCAGCACGCAACATTAACAAAAACATAAAAGCCTTCAAATAAAATCATTTACCTTTGAAGAACTTCTGATGTTTTCAATGAGGATACTCTCAGTTAGATAGCAGATGCTCAGTTTTTCCAAAAAGATTCCTTGTGTATTAGAAATAGCTCCGTTTTATACATCACATTTGGCTACCAAAAAAAATCCGAAAATTCAGTCCTCAAAACGCAAACTTTTTTCCAAATTAACTCCATAATATCGACTGAAAACATGGCAAACGTTGTTTAGAATCAATCATCAAGGTGTTTTTCACATATCTCTTCATTGATACATCGTTCTTGGACACATGCTTTCTCCCCTGAATCAAATGGTAAAGTAGAAGCAGCTGGCAATTGCGCACCGAATTCGACGCAGGACACCAGGCGGACACTTGGAAAATGTAGTCTCTTATGGTCAATCTTCCAATGATATGCCTACAAATACGTCACAATGCTGCTAAGACCTTGGGCGAACGACAGAAAGTGTAGGCTCATTCGTTGCGCAATCACAGCCATATAAGGAGAGAATGGAAAACAGAGCTTCAGAAATTCTGCTAATTCCTGGGTGATGCATCATCTTGGTTTCGCCTGTAGAATGAGTTCTGGGGCACTTACAGACAAAATCTTTGCAGATTCTGAAACTTCAGAGTGTTTTCTTTCCAAAACTGTCAAGAATATGCATAGTCGAGCATCTTTTCGTGACAAAATATCGCGCTTAAAACGGGAACGTTTTTTATCCAAAAATGAAATAGCGCCCCTAGAGCTCTAACAGGTTATTAACTAATTAAATGTTTGAGGGGCTATATGCAACACCCTTAAATTCCTGAAGGCAAGGGGAAGTTATTCCTTAAGGGTTTACCTTAAGGGAAACACGTAAGATGTTTTATACAACCGGGCCCTGTCAAATTTAACCCCGCAGTCTAGATTACTCACAGACGTGCTATGCTAACTAACTACCTGCCTGCTGTCTCTCACTCAGACAGTCAGACAGTCAGTCACTCTCAATCAGACAGTCAGACAGTCAGTCTCTCACTCCGTCACACCGGCATCGTCATCAATAGAAACATGACCTCAGTAAAACAGCCTCACCAGCAATATTCCTCTCGTCCTTCAAACTGATGCTGCGTGCGCTGGATTATTCATTGTGTGTGTGTGTGTGTGTGTGTGTGTGTGTGTGTCGGGCCATGTAATTGTCCCTGCCTTACTCACACACTAATGATGCGAACCATCTCAGAGAAGGAAGAGATGTGATGAGGGCATTAGTAACCCACGCATGGCCATGTCAGAGCGTGTATGTGTATTTACGTGTGAGTGTGTTGGTCTGTAAGCTTGCATCCCCACAGGGAACTGCGTGTCTGAAGTGCAGGGCTGCAGGCAGGCCAACTGAATCATTATCTATACACCATTATACACTGGGTGGTTGGAGCCCTGAATGTTGATTGGCTGAAAGCCATAGTATATCAGACGGTATACCACAAGTATAACAAAACAGAACGAGTGAGGGGGAGCAGGAGGAAGGGTGGAGGATGTCTTCTCTGTGAGGAACAGCTGTTTGCTTCCATTTCCACACGCAGGAGTGCACTAAAGTGTCTCCACAAAGAGATTATCTCGTAGCCAGGGCTGACACACACACACACACACACACACACACACACACACACACACACACACACACACACACACACACACACACAGCCCTGATAACAGAGGGAACGGAACGAGGGAGGAGGTCAAAAGGAGGGAGGGAACAAAACGAGAGGCCAATGGCAGCATTGCTCTTTTTAAAGTCAAATCAAAGAAAAGGGACCAATCAAGACCCTACATTTCTGATGAATGATATTCCACACTGTCGGGTGTAGCAGGTATAACTATGCATACATTTGCAGGGTAATGTATGTACTGTGGGTGGTACTGGTAGCTCCCCACCCACACCAGAAACCTCCGTAGGTTCAGGTTCTGTCAGATCATTCCTGAAGGAAGGAAAGGAGACGAGGAAAGGAGGCCATTCTAGAATATGAATGAAGGCCCCAATGAAGACCCTACATTTCTGATGTATACTGTTTCACACATTGGTAGGCCCGCACAATACACAGTACTGTGTGTGGTGGCTACCCAGGAGACAACCTGGGTAATGACTATAGGAACAGAAGGAATAACTGTTTGTTATTCCCGTCGTCTTGCTGAAGTGCAGCTGGATGAGAAGACGGAGAGGAAGACCGTTTAGTCTCTTGAGAATATACACCCTTAGGTCATGAGGTAAATCACTATGTGATTGGTCAGGCTCTGTTTTTTTTTGTTCTTTAACCCTTGTTTTACCAGGTAAGTTGACTGAGAACACATTAATTTACAGCAACGACCTGGGGAATAGTTACAGGGGAGAAGAGGGGGGCTGAATGAGCCAATTGTAAGCTGGGGATGATTAGGTGGTCATGATGGTATGAAGACCAGATTGGAAATTTAGTCAGGTCACTGGGGTTACCACCCCTACTCTTACACTCTTACACAAGTACCATGGGATCTTTAGTGACCACAGAGAGTCAGGACACCTGTTTTAACGTCCCATCTGAAAGACAGCACCCTGTGATTGTCTACACAAGACAATGTCCCCAATCACTGCCCTGGAGCATTGGGATATTTTGTTTTTAGACCAGAGGAAAGGGTGCCTCCTACTGGCCCTCCAACACCACTTCCGGCAGCATCTGGTCTCCCATTCAGGGTCTGACCAGAACCAACCTTTAGTAAACTTCTGGAAAAAATTGTGGTTGACCAGATACAATGTGATTTCACAGTAAACAAATTGACAACAGAATTTCAGCATGCTTATAAGGAAGGAGACTCAACAAGCACAGCACTTACACAAATGACTGATGATTAGCTGAGAGACATTGATGATAACATGATTGTGGGTGCTGTCTTGTTAGATTTCAGTGCAGCTTTGGACATTATTGATCATAGTCTGCTGCTGGAAAAACATGTGTGTTATGGCTTTACACCCCCTGCTATAATGTGGATAAAGAGTTAGCTGTCTAACAGAACACAGAGGGTCTTGGAACGCCCAATTTTTCAGTTTTTGATTTGTTAAAAAAGTTTGAAATATCCAATAAATGTCGTCCCACTTCATGATTGTGTCCCACTTGTTGTTGATTCTTCACAAAAAAATAGTTGTATATCTTTATGTTTGAAGCCTGAAATGTGGCAAAAGGTCGCAAAGTTCAAGGGGGCCGAATACTTTCACTGTATATATACACACACACACACACACACATGATAACATACGCACTATATATACACATGGGTTTAGTACTGTAGATATGTGGTGGAGTTAGGAGCCTGGGGGCAGACAGTGTGTTGTGAGTGTATTGTAATGTTTAAAAAATGGTATAAGCTGCCTTCATTTTGCTGGACCCCAGGAAGAGTAGCTTTGACAGCAGCTAATGGGGATCCATTATAAATGTAATCCCTGTTTCGCTTCAGAAGCAAGCCAGCAGTGGGATGCGGGGTGGGATGCTGCTGGATGGAACCCATGTTTATATAATAGTCAATCAATTACACTACACAGAGTACCTTAGCTTAGCCTTTTTTAATAGACCAGTTGCTTCATATTTATAACACATCTCAGAGTAAGTGCTGAACTAGGATCAGGTTCGTCCATGTCCATAAGCTCTTATTCATTATGATTTAAAAGGGAGAACTGATCTAAGATCAGCACTCCTACTCTGAGACACTAGTTTTCCATATTACATAATAGATCATGATGAATAAGATTGTATGGACGTGGGGGACCTGATCCTAGATCAGTGATCACGAGATGCTTTGTGAATGAGTACAGGCCCAAATGCTGAGAGGTAGCCTACTCCACTCATCGGGGTATAAGTGGTCTCTCTTTTGCTCTCTCTCTCTCTCTCTCTCTCTCTCTCTCTCTCTCTCTCTCTCTCTCTCTCTCGTGTGTCATTGTCAGCAGGGTTCAGGTGAGGGTATGTCTGTAGCTATGAACGGCTCTCTATCAGCAGCCGTTGAGTAGTGTGTGTGTGTGTGTGTCTGTGTGGTGCAGGTGTGTTCAAATGCACATGTGTTTTTGTGTACATTAATTACATTAGTTTACATGTGTGTGTCTCTGTGCCATGTAGCCATTCACGTGTGTGTGTGTCTGTTCCCCTCAGCTAGAAGCTTCTACAGGTCAATGTCCCATCAGTTCTCTGCTGCCCCTACACACCCTGCCTGCTGACACACTACACGTGCTACACACACACACCCCTTCACCGTGGGGACGAGAGTTTTCTGGCAGGAAAACACTGACCGCTCTGACTGGAGACTTTAGAAGTGATTCCTGACTTCTTTCAAGTTCTCAATCAATAAAATGCATTCATCAATAAAATGCATTAGTTTATTCTATTAATAGGCCTAACTGATCTGACACAATGCATTTCAGTCATTTAGAACACGAACTTAGCCAGAGTGGCTTTCAGTTAGTCTATTCATCTTAAGATATCTAGGCTAGGTGAGACAACCACATACAGTGTCTCAGTCAAAGTAAGCTACTTTATTTAGGAAACGTGTACTATCAACAGAGTCAGAGCTGGGGGAGGGGGGGTTCAGAACAGGGCAGCACGGCGGGCCCTTGGATGTACACAGAGAGCTAATATTAATTATATGCATGTCAATCTCTCCTGGCTGAGAAAGCTTCTCTCAAGCTGAAAGCTTCATCACTACTTTTATTTATGAGAGGTATTGACATGTTGAATGCACCAAGCTGTCTGTCTAAACTACTGGCACACAGCTCAGACACCCATACATACCCCACAAGACAAGCCACAAGAGGTCTCTTCACAGTCCCCAAGTCCAGAACAGAAGTATTGACCAGGGTCACACCAAGGTTCTTTGCATTCTGGGAAGGCGACACTGGCGTTGGCAATCATGATGGAGAGGTCATTGAGCGGGCAGGCCTTCCTCGGGAGGAAGAGCAGCTCTGTCTTATCGAGCTTGAGGTGGTGGACCGACATCCAAGCTGAGATATCTGCCAGTCACGCAGACATGTCAGAAATGTAGTTGTCTTCCGCATAGCAATGATAGGAGAGACCATGTGAGGATATGACGAAGCCAAGTGACTTGGTGTATAGAGAGAAGAGGAGAGGGCCTAGAACTAAGCCCCGAGGGACACCAGTAGTGAGAGTACGTGGTGCAGACACAGATCCTCTCCACGTCACCTGGTAGGAGCAGCCTGCCAGGCAGGATGCAATCCAAGAGTGTGCAGAGCCTGAGACACCCAGCCCTGAGAGGCGGGAGAGGAGGATGGTGCACAGGTCTCAATGGCAGTGGATAGATCTAGGAGGATGAGAACAGAAGAGAGAGTCAGCTTTTGCATTGAGGACAGCCTGTGTGGCACAGAGAAGAGCAGTCTGGGTTGAGTGGCCCATCTTGAAGAATGACTGGTTAGGGACCAGAACATTGTTCTGAGAGAGATGAGAAAGTTGAGCAGAGACAGAACACTCAAGTGTTTTGGTAAGAAAATAAAGAATGGATACAGGTCTATAGTTTGTAACGTCAATGAGTCTCTAGTGTTGATGTCTTGAGGAGGGGAGAGACTTGAATTCTGATTGGCTGAAAGCCATGGTATATCAGATCGTATACTACGGGTATGACAATTGTTACTGCTCTAATTACGTTGGTAACCAGTTTATAGTAGCAATAAGGCACCCCAGAGGTTTGTGGTATATGACCAATATACCACAGCTAAGGGCTGTATCCAGGCACTCCGCGTTGCGTCGTGCCTACGAAGAGCCCGTAGCCATGTTATATTGGCCATATACCACACCCCCTCTGGCCTTATTGCTTTACTATACACTACTACATTGTTGTCAATGGTAGTCCAGTCGTGTTCGATCAGAGATGAGGTTACTTCAAGGGAGAGAGAGGAAGGATACGTTTACATGAAGAACCTAGTCATGACCTAGTCATGACCTAGTCATGACCTAGTCATTCCCTAGTCATTACATAGGCTTAACTGTTCTGTGGCTGGGTCCAGTGTAGTGGGTCTACAGCTTAACTGTTCTGTGGCTGGGTCCAGTGTAGTGGGTCTACATCTTAACTGTTCTGTGGCTGGGTCCAGTGTAGTGGGTCTACATCTTAACTGTTCTGTGGCTGGGTACAGTGTAGTGGGTCTACATCTTAACTGTTCTGTGGCTGGGTCCAGTGTAGTGGGTCTACATCTTAACTGTTCTGTGGCTGGGTCCAGTGTAGTGGGTCTACATCTGTTCTGTGGCTGGGTACAGTGTAGTGGGTGTACAGCTGAGCTGTTCTGTGGCTGGGTCCAGTGTAGTGGGTCTACATCTTAACTGTTCTGTGGCTGGGTACAGTGTAGTGGGTCTACAGCTTAACTGTTCTGTGGCTGGGTCCAGTGTAGTGGGTCTACATCTTAACTGTTCTGTGGCTGGGTACACTGTAGTGGGTCTACATCTTAACTGTTCTGTGGCTGGGTCCAGTGTAGTGGGTCTACATCTGTTCTGTGGCTGGGTACAGTGTAGTGGGTGTACAGCTGAGCTGTTCTGTGGCTGGGTCCAGTGTAGTGGGTCTACATCTTAACTGTTCTGTGGCTGGGTACAGTGTAGTGGGTCTACAGCTTAACTGTTCTGTGGCTGGGTCCAGTGTAGTGGGTCTACATCTTAACTGTTCTGTGGCTGGGTACACTGTAGTGGGTCTACATCTTAACTGTTCTGTGGCTGGGTCCAGTGTAGTGGGTCTACATCTGTTCTGTGGCTGGGTACACTGTAGTGGGTCTACATCTTAACTGTTCTGTGGCTGGGTACACTGTAGTGGGTCTACATCCTAACTGTTATGTGGCTGGGTACAGTGTAGTGGGTCTACATCTTAACTGTTCTGTGGTTGGGTACAGTGTAGTGGGTCTACATCTTAACTGTTCTGTGGCTGGGTCCGGTGTAGTGGGTCCGTCAGGAGCGGGGAAGCCTTTCTAATGGCTGTGGGGAGGTGAGGCCTGTAGAAGGTGGTACTAATCACTGGATATGAAGCGTCTTCCTGGAGGAGTACTCTTAGACGGAGTAGCTCTCTCTTCCTGCCTTTATTTTCTCCCTCTCTCCCTCTAGCTTGAGCGTGTGTTCGCTCACCTACCCCGAGTTTCCTAGCAACGAGCGTTTTTATCCCTGAAAATAGAGCATTGTGAAAAAAGAAAAAGTTGGGGTCTCGTGATGTTGTGGGAATGGCAGGAGGGGGGGGGGGGGGGGGTTCTGGTGGCTGGAGCGGGGGGGGGGGGGGGGGGGGGGGGGGGTTCTGGTGGTGTTGTTGGAATGGCTGGAGCGGGTCTCGTGGTGTTGTTGGAATGGCTTGGGGGGGGGGTGTCTGGTTGTGTTGTGGGAATGGCTGGGGGGGGTCTGGTGGCGGTGTGGGAATGGCTGCTATTGGAGGAGCATGCCAGGCTGCTATTGGAGGAGCATGCCAGGCTGCTATTGGAGGAGCATGCCAGGCTGCTATTGGAGGAGCATGCCATGTCAGTTCCTTCACTTGACCTTTTGGAGTATTCTGTATTTCCTTGTTATGTGGAGAATGTAATCACTTCCTCTTTGTGCTTAAAGTGACAATCAGAATATGAATGGCCTCATAATCCACTCCAAGGATGTTGTGTGGGTGCGTGGGATTTATTGTGTAGTGTCTCTGTTCCGGTGACCCGCTGTCTCTGTTCCTCTAGTTAGTGCTACGGTGACCCGCTGTCTCTGTTCCTCTAGTTAGTGCTACGGTGACCCGCTACGGTGACCCGCTGTCTCTGTTCCTCTAGTTAGTGCTACGGTGACCCGCTGTCTCTGTTCCTCTAGTTAGTGCTACGGTGACCCGCTACGGTGACCCGCTGTCTCTGTTCCTCTAGTTAGTGCTACGGTGACCCGCTACGGTGACCCGCTGTCTCTGTTCCTCTAGTTAGTGCTAAGGTGACCCGCTGTCTCTGTTCCTCTAGTTAGTGCTACGGTGACCCGCTGTCTCTGTTCCTCTACTTAGTGCTACGGTGACCCGCTGTCTCTGTTCCTCTAGTTAGTGCTACGGTGACCTGCTGTCTCTGTTCCTCTAGTTAGTGCTACGGTGACCCGCTGTCTCTGTTCCTCTAGTTAGTGCTACGGTGACCCGCTACGGTGACCCGCTGTCTCTGTTCCTCTAGTTAGTGCTACGGTGACCCGCTGTCTCTGTTCCTCTAGTTAGTGCTACGGTGACCCGCTGTCTCTGTTCCTCTAGTTAGTGCTACGGTGACCCGCTGTCTCTGTTCCTCTAGTTAGTGCTACGGTGACCTGCTGTCTCTGTTCCTCTAGTTAGTGCTACGGTGACCCGCTACGGTGACCCGCTGTCTCTGTTCCTCTAGTTAGTGCTACGGTGACCCGCTGTCTCTGTTCCTCTAGTTAGTGCTACGGTGACCCGCTGTCTCTGTTCCTCTAGTTAGTGCTACGGTGACCCGCTGTCTCTGTTCCTCTAGTTAGTGCTACGGTGACCCGCTGTCTCTGTTCCTCTAGTTAGTGCTACGGTGACCCGCTACGGTGACCCGCTGTCTCTGTTCCTCTAGTTAGTGCTACGGTGACCCGCTGTCTCTGTTCCTCTAGTTAGTGCTACGGTGACCCGCTGTCTCTGTTCCTCTAGTTAGTGCTACGGTGACCCGCTACGGTGACCCGCTACGGTGACCCGCTGTCTCTGTTCCTCTAGTTAGTGCTACGGTGACCCGCTGTCTCTGTTCCTCTAGTTAGTGCTACGGTGACCCGCTGTCTCTGTTCCTCTAGTTAGCGCTACGGTGACCCGCTGTGGTGACCCGCTGTCTCTGTTCCTCTAGTTAGTGCTACGGTGACCCGCTGTCTCTGTTCCTCTAGTTAGTGCTACGGTGACCCGCTACGGTGACCCGCTGTCTCTGTTCCTTGTACCAGGACTTGTACCAGGATGTTAACAGTACCCAGGAGAGGACTTGTACCAGGATGTTAACTAACAGTACCCAGGAGAGGACTTGTACCAGGATGTTAACTAACAGTACCCAGGAGAGGACTTGTACCAGGATGTTAACTAATAGTTCCCAGGAGAGGACTTGTACCAGGATGTTAACTAATAGTTCCCAGGAGAGGACTTGTACCAGGATGTTAACTAATAGTTCCCAGGAGAGGACTTGTACCAGGATGTTAACAGTACCCAGGAGAGGACTTGTACAAGGATGTTAACTAACAGTACCCAGGAGAATACTTGTACCAGGATGTTAACTAACAGTACCCAGGAGAGGACTTGTACCAGGATGTTAACTAACAGTACCCAGGAGAGGACTTGTACCAGGATGTTAACAGTACCCAGGAGAAGACTTGTACCAGGATGTTAACAGTACCCAAGGGAAGACTTGTACCAGGATGTTAACTAACAGTACCCAGGAGAGGACTTGTACCAGGATGTTAACAGTACCCAGGAGAAGACTTGTACCAGGATGTTAACAGTACCCAGGAGAGGACTTGTACCAGGATGTTAACTAACAGTACCCAGGAGAGGACTTGTACCAGGATGTTAACTAACAGTACCCAGGAGAGGACTTGTACCAGGATGTTAACAGTACCCAGGAGAGGACTTGTACCAGGATGTTAACAGTACCCAAGGGAAGACTTGTACCAGGATGTTAACAGTACCCAGGAGAGAGGGGAAGACTTGTTGGCTTCACAGCAGAAGGATCCTGTATAATAGTGGGAGACATGGGGAGGTATTTCCCCTGTCCTCTCAGGGATACAACCAACCTCTGTTATACTTGCTGACTGGAGCATATAACACAGATGAGTAGTACAACACACCTGTGAGTTGACTGGAGCATATAACACAGATGAGTAGTACAACACACCTGTGAGTTGACTGGAACATATAACACAGATGAGTAGTACAACACACCTGTGAGTTGACTGGAACATATAACACAGATGAGTAGTACAACACACCTGTGAGTTGACTGGAACATATAACACAGATGAGTAGTACAACACACCTGTGAGCTGACTGGAGCATATAACACAGATGAGTAGTACAACACACCTGTGAGTTGACTGGAACATATAACACAGATGAGTAGTACAACACACCTGTGAGTTGACTGGAACATATAACACAGATGAGTAGTACAACACACCTGTGAGTTGACTGGAACATATAACACAGATGAGTAGTACAACACACCTGTGAATTGACTGGAGCGTTCCTTATTGATGTCTGGATAAGTTGTTTGTTTGTGGGACCAGTGTCCCAAAGCTCTTAGATTGTATTTACTGTCTACAGCTGGAGGCATGAATTTTGCAGCTCCAAAACAACCAGGTCCACAACGACCAGCTCCACAACGACCAGCTCCACAACGACCAGGTCCACAACGACCAGGTCCACAACGACCAGCTCCAAAACGACCAGGTCCACAACGACCAGCTCCAAAACAACTAGCTCCACAACGACCAGGTCCATAAGGTCCAAAACGACCAGGTCCAAAACGACCAGGTCCACAACGACCAGGTCCATAAGGTCCAAAACGACCAGGTCCACAACGACCAGGTCCATAAGGTCCAAAACGACCAGGTCCAAAACGACCAGGTCCATAAGGTCCAAAACAACCAGGTCCATAAGGTCCAAAACGACCAGGTCCACAACGACCAGGTCCACAACGACCAGGTCCACAACGACCAGGTCCATAAGGTCCACAACGACCAGGTCCACAACGACCAGGTCCATAAGGTCCAAAACGACCAGGTCCACAACGACCAGGTCCACAACGACCAGGTTCATAAGGTCCATAACGACAACGACTGGTCCACCTCGACCAGGTCCACCTCGACCAGGTCCACAACGACCAGGTCCACAACGACCAGGTCCACAACGACCAGGTCTCTGGTTAAATAAAGGTTACATTTAAAAGGACATGTTATCAGCCAGCGATCTGGATTTGAACCTCGGCAGTGGGGGTAATTTATCATTGGACTGTCTGATGTTTGGAATCTGCTGATGGTGTTATCACGTCCTCCCTGTAATCATACTGACAAGATAAGGGATGTGGTGAGGTACTACTCAGCAGGTGTAGCTGTCATCGAGCTGGGTTTTACTCTGCTCCTCTTCATGGAAGAAACACTTCACTGGTTGTGTTTAGTTCAGGTCTGTAGCTGGAAGATGTCTGTCACTGTAGAGTGGTGAACCCAGAACCGAAACCCATTTCGCCCAGCGTGTTGAATTCAGTTCTTCAATGTCCTCAGGGCTTAAACATTGATTGTACTTCCACGCCGATAAAATATGACAAATAGTCCTCTATCCATCGCTTTTGGAATTTCCGATGTTCCCGGACTGTCTAGCTTCCGTCTCGATGACCGTTAGCAAGCTGGACAGAGTGGTGAGACTATAAAGGTATGTCCATTATTGATTGAGTCTGTTTTTCCCACCCCCAAAAAAGAAATGTTTTACTCAAACAACCAGGGTGCTGAATTGAATGTGCTCGCGGGCCGCATCCATCCCACAAGGCCGTATTTTTGATACCCCCTGTCTAGAGGATCTGTCAGCCCAGACAACAGGAAGGCTTGTGGAGGCAGTATGGAGGCTTGGCAAGGTCAGCAGTGTCTTCCTACTGGAGTGGAGCTTCGGTCTCCCTGTGGCACACAGTTCCTTCCCTCCCACTCTGGCTCCACTCAGCTCCCTCTCTCTCCTTCTCTCCCTCCACTCAGCTCCCTCTCTCTCATTCTCTCCCTCCACTCAGCTCCCTCTCTCTCCTTCTCTCCCTCCACTCAGCTCCCTTTCTCCTTCTCTCCCTCCACTCAGCTCCCTGTCTCTCCTTCTCTCCCTCCACTCAGCTCCCTCTCTCTCATTATCTCCCTCCACTCAGCTCCCTCTCTCTCCTTCTCTCCCTCCACTCAGCTCCCTTTCTCTTTCTCTCTCTCCACTCAGCTCCCTCTCTCTCCTTCCCTCCCTCCACTCAGCTCCCTCTCTCTCCTTCTCTCCCTCCACTCAGCTCCCTCTCTCTCATTCTCTCCCTCCACTCAGCTCCCTCTCTCTCCTTCTCTCCCTCCTCAGCTCCCTCTCTCTCCTTCTCTACCTCCACTCAGCTCCCTCTCTCTCCTTCTCTCCCTCCACTCAGCTCCCTCTCTCTCCTTCCCTCCCGCTCTCCCTCCACTTAGCTCCCTCTCTCTCCTTCCCTCCCGCTCTCCCTCCACTTAGCTCCCTCTCTCTCCTTCTCTCCCTCCACTCAGCTCCCTCTCTCTCCTTCTCTCCCTAAACTCAGCTCCCTCTCTCTCCTTCTCTCCCACTGAGCTCCCTCTCTCTCCTTCCCTCCCGCTCTCCCTCCACTCAGCTCCCTCTCTCCTTCTCTCCCTCGACTCAGCTCCCTCTCTCTCCTTCCCTCCATCCATTCAGCTCCCTTTTGCTCCTTCCCTCTCACTCTCCCTCCACTTAGCTCCCTCTCTCTCCTTCCCTCCCTCCTCAACTCCCTCCCTTCCTCCACTCAGCTCTCTCTTCCCCTCCCTCAGTCCGCACAGCACAGTAGAATTTAGCCCTCAGTCCTGCCAAGAACAACGAAAGAGCGAGCGAGAGAGACGAGACTGAGAGGGAGAAAGAAAAGAGGGAGAGACGAGACTGAGAGGGAGAAAGAAAAGAGAGGGAGAGACGAGACTGAGGGAGAAAGAAAAGAGAGGGAGAGACGAGACTGAGAGGGAGAAAGAAAAGAGAGGGAGAGACGAGACTGAGAGGGAGAAAGAAAAGAGAGGGAGAGACGAGACAGAGGGAGAAAGAAAAGAGTGAGAGGGTCAGGAACACTAACTGTACAGCCATCTGTCCAGAAGACTTCTCTGTTTAGCTGGTTAGTCCAGGCTGCTCTCTGTTTAGCTGGTCAGCCCAGGCTGCTCTCTCTGTTTAGCTGGTCAGTCCAGGCTGCTCTCTGTTTAGCTGGTCAGCCCAGGCTGCTCTCTGTTTAGCTGGTCAGTCCAGGCTGCTTTCTCTGTTTAGCTGGTCAGCCCAGGCTGCTCTCTCTGTTTAGCTGGTCAGCCCAGGCTGCTCTCTCTCTGTTTAACTGGTCAGTCCAGGCTGCTCTCTCTGTTTAGCTGGTCAGTCCAGGCTGCTTTCTCTGTTTAGCTGGTCAGCCCAGGCTGCTCTCTCTGTTTAGCTGGTCAGCCCAGGCTGCTCTCTCTCTGTTTAGCTGGTCAGCCCAGGCTGCTCTCTCTGTTTAGCTGGTCAGTCCAGGCTGCTCTCTGTTTAGCTGGTCAGTCCAGGCTGCTCTCTGTTTAGCTGGTCAGCCCAGGCTGCTCTCTCTGTTTAGCTGGTCAGCCCAGGCTGCTCTCTGTTTAGCTGGTCAGTCCAGGCTGCTTTCTCTGTTTAGCTGGTCAGTCCAGGCTGCTCTCTGTTTGGCTGGTCAGTCCAGGCTGCTCTCTCTGTTTAGCTGGTCAGTCCAGGCTGCTCTCTCTATTTAGCTGGTCAGTCCAGGCTGCTCTCTGTTTAGCTGGTCAGTCCAGGCTGCTCTCTCTATTTAGCTGGTCAGTCCAGACTGCTCTCTCTCTGTTTAGCTGGTCAGTCCAGGCTGCTCTCTCTCTGTTTAGCTGGTCAGTCCAGGCTGCTCTCTCTATTTAGCTGGTCAGTCCAGGCTGCTCTCTGTTTAGCTGGTCAGTCCAGGCTGCTCTCTCTATTTAGCTGGGCAGTCCAGACTGCTCTCTCTCTGTTTAGCTGGTCAGTCCAGGCTGCTCTCTCTCTGTTTAGCTGGTCAGTCCAGGCTGCTCTCTCTCTGTTTAGCTGGTCAGTCCAGGCTGCTCTCTCTCTGTTTAGCTGGTCAGTCCAGGCTGCTCTCTCTCTGTTTAGCTGGTCAGTCCAGGCTGCTCTCTCTCTGTTTAGCTGGTCAGTCCAGGCTGCTCTCTGTTTAGCTGGTCAGTCCAGGCTGCTCTCTCTCTGTTTAGCTGGTCAGTCCAGACTGCTCTCTCTCTGTTTAGCTGGTCAGTCCAGGCTGCTCTCTCTCTGTTTAGCTGGTCAGTCCAGGCTGCTCTCTCTCTGTTTAGCTGGTCAGTCCAGGCTGCTCTCTCTATTTAGCTGGTCAGTCCAGGCTGCTCTCTCTCTGTTTAGCTGGTCAGTCCAGGCTGCTCTCTCTCTCTCTCTCCTTAAAACCTTCTATGATTCATTTTCCTCTTCTCTACCTCATGCAGCCCATATACATTTAATGACCTTGCTGTAGGTAGGCTGTGGGCTACAAATCACATCTCTCCCTGTGAGAGGTAAACCATGATGAGATCTCGCTCGCTCTCGTCTCCCTCGCTCTGTTGTCTCCCTCGCTCTGTTGTCTTCCTCTCTCATTTCAATTTAAGGTCTTTATTGGCATGGGAAACGTATGTTTACATCGCCAAAGCAAGTAAAATAGATTATAAACCATTTAAAAAATATATCAGTAAACATTACACTCTCAAAAGTTCCAAAATAATGTAATATTATGTGCAAATAGTTAAAGTACAAAAGGGAAAATAAATCAACATAAATATGGGTTGTATTTACAATGGTGTTTTGTTCTTCACTGGTTGACTTTTTCTTGTGGCAACAGGTCACAAATCTTGCTGCTGTGATGTCACACTGTGGTATTTCCCCCAGTAGATATGGGAGTTTATCAAATTTGGATTTGTTTTCGAATTCTTTGTGGATCTGTGTAATCTGAGGGAAATATGTCTCTCTAATGTGGTCATACATTGGGCAGGAGGTTAGGAAGTGCAGCTCAGTTTCCACCTCATTTTGTGGGCAGTGTGGACATAGCCTATCTTCTCTTGAGAGCCATGTCTGCCTACGGCGGCCTTTCTCAATAGCAAGGCTATGCTCACTGAGTCTGTACATAGTCAAAGCTTTCCTTAAGTTTGGGTCAGTCACAGTGGTCAGGTATTCTGCCACTGTGTACTCTCTGTTTAGGGCCAAATGGCATTCTAGTTTGTTCAGTTTTTTGTTATTTCCAATATGTCAAGATATTTTCTTTTTCTCATGATTTGGTTGGGTCTAGTTGTGTTGCTGCTGTAGGCCCTCCTTGGTTAGGGACAGAAGCACCAGATCATCAGCAAACAGTAGATATTTGACTTCAGATTCTAGTAGGGTGAGGCCGGGTGCGGCCGGGTGCTGCCCTCGCCAATTCGTTGATATATATGTTGAAGAGGGTGAGACTTAAGCTGCACCCTGTCTTACCCCACGGCCCTGTGGAAAGAAACGTTTGTTTTGCAATTTTAATCGCACACTTGTTGTTTGTGTACATGGATTTTATAATGTTTTCCCCCCAACACCACTTTCCATCAATTTGTCTAGTAGACCCTCATGCCAAATTCAGTCAAGCTTTTTTGAAATCAAGCATTTGCCTTTGTTTTGGTTTGTTTGGTTGTCAATTAGGGTGTGCAGGGTGAATACGTGGTCTGTCGTACGGTCATTTTATAAAAATCCAATTTGACATTTTCTCAGTACATTGTTTTCACTGAGGAAATGTACGAGTCTGCTGTTAATGATAATGCAGAGTATTTTCCCAAGGTTGCTGTTGACGCATATCCCCCACGCTTGTTATTGGGGTCAAATTTGTCTCCGCTTTTGTGGATTGGGGTGATCAGTCCTTGGTTCCAAATATTGGGGAAGATGCCAGAGCTAAGGATGATGTTAAAGAGTTTTAGTATAGCCAATTGGAATTTGTTGTCTGTATATTTGATCATTTCATTAAGGGTACCATCAACACCACAGGCCTTTTTGGGGCGGAGGGTTTTTATTTTGTCCTGTAGCTCATTCAATGTAATTGGAGAATCCAGTGGGTTCTGGGAGTCTTTTAATAGTTGATGCTAAAATGTTGTATTTGATCATGTATATGTTTTTGCTGTTTGTTCTTTGTTTAAGGGCCAAAAAGATTGGAGAAGTGGTTTATCTCCATTTTGGATAGATAATTCTTTGTGTTGTTTGTTTAGTGTTTTCCAATTTTCCCAGAAGTGGTTAGAGTCTATGGATTCTTCAATGACATTTATTTCTTTATTTCTGACGTCCTGTTCCTGTTCCGAGGTGAGGGAGAATCACTATCTTTCTCTCTCTCTCTCTCTTCCTAAGGAGAGTTGTCACAGTACTTGGTGTTTGAGTGCCTCCTCTCGCCACCCCCTCACGTCCTGCCAGGAGAAGGCTTGTCCTGAGCTCACCCTAACACCAGAGGGAGTGGCCCGATGGGGACAGACAAAGCAGGAAGCCTGTTCTCCTCCCCGGCCAATCCCATGTCAGAGTGAAACGGCTGCTGCCAAATCAGCTCCCAGGGTTATGTGTTCCGTACATGCAGATTGGCTGCCTGTGTTCAAATCAAAACACACAGCACACAGCGGTTGGCTGGTTGCCTGGAGACATGGGCCTAACCATACTCGCCCTTTAGGAGGGGTTGTTTTTGTTCGTACTGTCTCC
>NW_028322095.1:625000-635000 GCF_057628025.1 Oncorhynchus mykiss
TAGGCTAGGCTATATGTTATGTAATAACTAGTAACAGGTCTAGGCTAGGCTATATGTTATGTAATAACTAGCAACAGGTCTAGGCTAGGCTATATGTTATGTAATAACTAGAAACAGGGCTAGGCTATATGTTATGTAATAACTAGATACAGGGCTAGGCTATATGTTATGTAATAACTAGAAACAAGGCTAGGCTATATGTTATGTAATAACTAGTAACAGGGCTAGGCTAGGCTATATGTTATGTAATAACTAGATACAGGGCTAGGCTATATGTTATGTAATAACTAGAAACAGGGCTAGGCTATATGTTATGTAATAACTAGATACAGGGCTAGGCTATATGTTATGTAAGAACTAGTAACAGGTCTAGGCTATATGTTATGTAATAACTAGCAACAAGGCTAGGCTATATGTTATGTCATAACTAGCAACAGGTCTAGGCTAGGCTAAATGTTATGTCATAACTAGCAACAGGTCTAGGCTAGGCTAAATGTTATGTCATAACTAGCAACAAGGCTAGGCTAAATGTTATGTCATAACTAGCAACAGGACTAGGCTAGGCTAAATGTTATGTCATAACTAGCAACAGGACTAGGCTAGGCTAAATGTTATGTCATAACTAGCAACAGGTCTAGGCTAGGCTAAATGTTATGTCATAACTAGCAACAAGGCTAGGCTAAATGTTATGTCATAACTAGCAACAGGGCTAGGCTAGGCTAAATGTTATGTCATAACTAGCAACAGGGCTAGGCTATATGTTATGTCATAACTAGCAACAAGGCTAGGCTAAATGTTATGTCATAACTAACAACAAGTCTAGGCTATATGTTATGTCATAACTAGCAACTAGGCTAGGCTAAATGTTATGTCATAACTAACAACAAGTCTAGGCTATATGTTATGTCATAACTAGCAACAAGGCTAGGCTAGGCTATATGTTATGTCATAACTAGCAACAGGCCTAGGCTATATGTTATGTAATATCTAGTAACAGGGCTGATGAAACTCTCTGTAATGGCTGACCATGCAGTGCAGTGACGTACCTCATAATAGACTTCTCTTACTAAGAGAGGCATATCATATCCTGACCTGGCCATCTGGAGTTATGTAGCTATCTGCTGATCAGAGAGGGAGATAGGAGCAGAGGAAGAGCGATGGAAAGGAGGGAGAGTTGGTGAGACAGAGACACAGGTCTAAGAGGATAAAGGGTTTGTTGTGGATTTGTGCTGTGTGTGTCCACGCATGCTGACGAGGGATCTTGACAGATCTGTGGGTAGGCCTAATACCCTGGCTGGCTTTGGGCTGCTGGGGCTGTGAGTCTGTTCAGTCAGACTCGGCTGGCTGCTCTGCTCTGGGGGACTCTGTTCAGTCAGTCTAGGCTGGCTGCTCTGCTCTGGGGTCTCAGTTCAGTCAGTCTAGGCTGGCTGCTCTGCTCTGGGAGACTCTGTTCAGTCAGTCTAGGCTGGCTCCTCTGCTCTGGGGTCTCAGTTCAGACAGTCTAGGCTGGCTGCTCTGCTCTGGCTGCCTCAGTTCAGTCAGTCTAGGCTGGCTGCTCTGCTCTGGGGGTCTCAGTTCAGTCAGTCTAGGCTGGCTGGTCTGCTCTGGGGGTCTCAGGGTATTGGGAGAGTTAAGGGAGCTGTTGGTTTGGATGTATCTATGTTTTCACTATTCAACGTGGCCCTACTTTCTGTAGCTGTACACTATCAGACGGTTAACTCTGTTCTGCTCTGGGGCCTCAGGGTGGAGAGGAAAATAAATGGTAGAGGGAGAGAGATGCAGAAGGAGTAGTGTGTTTAGATATATCTGAGTTTGGAGTAGACGATATCAGATGTTATGGTTGAGACTTGACTGCTTACCTGGGGGCCTCACAGGGGGAGAGAGGTACAGTAGTGTGTTTAGATGACTGGGGGCCTCACATGGGGAGAGAGGTACAGTAGTGTGTTTAGATGACTGGGGGCCTCACAGGGGGAGAGAGGTACAGTAGTGTGTTTAGATGACTGGGGGCCTCACAGGGGGAGAGAGGTACAGTAGTGTGTTTAGATGACTGGGGGCCTCACAGGGGGAGAGAGGTACAGTAGTGTGTTTAGATGACTGGGGGCCTCACAGGGGGAGAGAGGTACAGTAGTGTGTTTAGATGACTGGGGGCCTCACAGGGGGAGAGAGGTACAGTAGTGTGTTTAGATGACTGGGGGCCTCACAGGGGGAGAGAGGTACAGTAGTGTGTTTAGATGACTGGGGGCCTCAAAGGGGGAGAGGGGTACAGTAGTGTGTTTAGATGACTGGGGGCCTCACAGGGGGAGAGAGGTACAGTAGTGTGTTTAGATGACTGGGGGCCTCACAGGGGGAGAGAGGTACAGTAGTGTGTTTAGATGACTGGGGGCCTCACAGGGGGAGAGGGGTACAGTAGTGTGTTTAGATGACTGGGGGCCTCACAGGGGGAGAGAGGTACAGTAGTGTGTTTAGATGACTGGGGGCCTCACAGGGGGAGAGGGGTACAGTAGTGTGTTTAGATGACTGGGGGCCTCACAGGGGGAGAGAGGTACAGTAGTGTGTTTAGATGACTGGGGGCCTCACAGGGGGAGAGAGGTACAGTAGTGTGTTTAGATGACTGGGGGCCTCACAGGGGGAGAGAGGTACAGTAGTGTGTTTAGATGACTGGGGGCCTCACAGGGGGAGAGGGGTACAGTAGTGTGTTTAGATGACTGGGGGCCTCACAGGGGGAGAGAGGTACAGTAGTGTGTTTAGATGACTGGGGGCCTCACAGGGGGAGAGAGGTACAGTAGTGTGTTTAGATGACTGGGGGCCTCACAGGGGGAGAGAGGTACAGTAGTGTGTTTAGATGACTGGGGGCCTCACAGGGGGAGAGAGGTACAGTAGTGTGTTTAGATGACTGGGGGCCTCACAGGGGGAGAGAGGTACAGTAGTGTGTTTAGATGACTGGGGGCCTCACAGGGGGAGAGAGGTACAGTAGTGTGTTTAGATGACTGGGGGCCTCACAGGGGGAGAGAGGTACAGTAGTGTGTTTAGATGACTGGGGGCCTCACAGGGGGAGAGGGGTACAGTAGTGTGTTTAGATGACTGGGGGCCTCACAGGGGGAGAGAGGTACAGTAGTGTGTTTAGATGACTGGGGGCCTCACAGGGGGAGAGGGGTACAGTAGTGTGTTTAGATGACTGGGGGCCTCACAGGGGGAGAGGGGTACAGTAGTGTGTTTAGATGACTGGGGGCCTCACAGGGGGAGAGGGGTACAGTAGTGTGTTTAGATGACTGGGGGCCTCACAGGGGGAGAGAGGTACAGTAGTGTGTTTAGATGACTGGGGGCCTCACAGGGGGAGAGGGGTACAGTAGTGTGTTTAGATGACTGGGGGCCTCACAGGGGGAGAGGGGTACAGTAGTGTGTTTAGATGACTGGGGGCCTCACAGGGGGAGAGGGGTACAGTAGTGTGTTTAGATGACTGGGGGCCTCACAGGGGGAGAGAGGTACAGTAGTGTGTTTAGATGACTGGGGCCTCACAGGGGGAGAGAGGTACAGTAGTGTGTTTAGATGACTGGGGGCTCACAGGGGGAGAGGGGTACAGTAGTGTGTTTAGATGACTGGGGGCCTCACAGGGGGAGAGGGGTACAGTAGTGTGTTTAGATGTATCAGCAGTATTTACATATTTCACATATTCCTGGTATGAGTGTATCAGACGTTATGGGAATGTGGCTGGCTGGTTGGCTGCTCAGCTCTGCTCTCTCTCGGTGAGGGAGAGGAGGAAGTAGGTTGTATCCATGTATTAGACTGTGCTTGGCTGGCTTCTCACGGTGTTGGCGGCTCCACCCCACTCCACGTCTTGGTGGGTTTCCTTGTCTGTCTGCAGTCTGCGGCAGGCAAGAAATCCCAGAGGAAAGACCATTTATCGGCCATCCATTCCCTTTAACTAACACACACACACCCGCAGGGGCGCAGTGGGCATCCAGATGCAATCTGTGTCTGTCTCTGTCTCTGCTTGCATCTCTCTCACCTGTGAGTGAGTCCATTACCCTAAAACAGAGTGTGCCCAGAGCAAGCCGCCCAGGAGGAGAGACCAGACAGGAGGGATGGCTACTACTCAGAGGTGTGTGTCCTCATGGATAATGAAGCTCATCTCATTCTCATTAGGAGGAAGATCATATCTGGTCTATATTATGTGTTGTGTTCATGGAAGCATGTTTAGCCTGGAAACAACAAGGGAAGCACCCATGCTTAATGTACACACAGTTTGGACTGGGCCATTCATTTGTTGGCCTTATTTAAATAGGATTCATCCTGTACAGTATTCAAGCCCTGCTCAGATACTTCTGTTCCACACACATCAATCCACTATTTGCAACCACATAAATTGATTGAAATTATGTAACAATATTCATTGAATATTAAAGATTTGTTTTTACCCAGGTTGACTTCCTTTCAGTCTGAGGGAACACCAGTCTACTAGTCCAGGCCCAGTGACCTTGTGTGACCTTGTGTCTGAACTCGTGTTCTCCCCAGTGATAGATGATGGTGTGTATTGTAGACAGGGAGCCTGTGGGGCCTGTGAGAGGTCAATTCCCCAGACAGTCAGTTGTTATACAGAGTCTGGCTCTACACTGGTCTCTCTCTCTCTCTCTCTCCTCTATCTCTTTCTCTCTCTGACAGATTCACTCGGCTGACACCCAAGGACACTCTACCTCTCCTCATCCTCTCTCCTCTATCTCTCTCTCTCTCTCTGACAGATTCACTCGGCTGACACCCAAGGACACTCTACCTCTCCTCATCCTCTCTCCCCGTTGTCCTCTTACTTCCTGGCCACTACAGTAAACTCCCTCACCTTCCCCCTGGACTCACCCTTCGCTGGCCCCTCCATTGTGACTTGTTGCCATAAATGGAACAGAGAGGACTAGGATCCACACACACACACACACACACACACACACACACACACACACACACACACACACACACACACACACACACAGCAGAAAGGAGAAAAAAGGCTACTTCAGTCCTTTACACACTCACACTGGTGGCTTGCTCCCTCAGGGCAGGAAAAACAGCACCAGACACCACTACACACACACACACCCTCTCGTCTCGAAGACGTCCTCTGTGAAGTCTCCAAACATGATTAAACGCTGCAGCCGTCTGAGGACCTCCACCGCTTCAATTTAGGATAACTGATCTTAACGGCCTGCAGTAAGGATAGGATAGGGAGGGGGGGGGGGGGGTGGCACAATTACCATATAACCCACGATTACGGATGAAGAAAATAAAATAACCGTCATAACGGTTTCTATGTTTATTTTGGCGGGGGAACGAACAGCTGGCAGGAGGGCGGAAGGAAGGATGGAGGGAACACATCTGCTCAACAGACTCCTGTCAGACAGGAATTGCCCACTTCCAGCTCCACGCATCACAACCTGAAGCACAAGTGCAGCACGCATGATGTGTTTGGGATATGACTGTCCCCTACTAAAAACAAAGATTTGTCGACCGAAAGTAGTCTGTTCTTTCGACCAATCGATTGGTTGAAATGGTTAAACGTGTATTTTTCCATATATATAGAGACAGCCTATGCGTTTTAATAAATCATTGAGCTTGTCTGATGCTTTAAGCTTACGGTTTGATGCCTCAAGAGGGCGCCAGAGATCTAGATAACCAGAAAGAAATAAACACTTAACCTGACCTAACTCCTCCCTCTCCTGCTGACTTTCTCAGATTCTGCCATTACCCTCCTGAAGTTGCCTGTAATTGGATACATGAGGAGTTGGCACCCTTTCTCATGTTGAATGCCAATCTGTCTTATCAGTTCCACCGATCTGCGTGTTCGTTATGGTTCAGATGCACATTTTCGTAAAAGTTTCATTTATAATAACGTCTTCATATCTCAATCATTGTCATGTGGTTAATCAACCTTCTATCCAAATCTAAATGAAAATGATACAAACCTAAAAAGTTAATTATATTGCCAACTATGTTAAAATAGCCTACATAAAGCCAACAAATAAAAACATGTATTTATTTATTTATTTCACCTTTATTTAACCAGGTAGGCTAGTTGAGAACAAGTTCTCATTTGCAACTGCGACCTGACCAAGATAAAGCATAGCAGTGTGAACAGACAACACAGAGTTACACATGGAGTAAACAATTAACAAGTCAATAACACAGTAGAAAAAAAGGGGAGTCTATATACATTGTGTGCAAAAGGCATGAGGAGGTAGGCGAATAATTACAATTATGCAGATTAACACTGGAGTGATAAATGATCAGATGGTTATGTGCAGGTAGAGATATTGGTGTGCAAAAGAGCAGAAAAGTAAATAAATATAAACAGTATGGGGATGAGGTAGGTAAAATTGGGTGGGCTATTTACTGATAGACTATGTACAGCTGCAGCGATCGGTTAGCTGCTCATCCTGCAGGTAGAAAATCTACTACAAATCACGTTGGCTACACATGTAGCCAATGAACTTGAAACATTGTATAAACTATTAAGTTGGATCCAGCACTAGTGAACTTTCAGCGTTGTATAAAATATTCTGGGCCCTCAGTTTCCCCAGCAGTGAGCTCAGGACAGACACAGCTGTAGGCTATTTGCACATAAGAAGCCGTGCTTGACTTGGGCAGGAGCTCACCAGAGCTGAGTACCGCCACCTCACACTGCTGTTATTACTCTTATAGAATATTAACTCACAGGTATTGTGGAGCTCAAGCACCTAAATACAAACGGTACCAGAACCCAAAATGTGTTCCGGCACCTAATTCAGTCCATGTTCAGCACTGATAAGAAGTAATCAGGTAGGCCTATTTTATGACATTTCCACTGGATCAGAGCATGACATTTTTCACTTTCACACTGAGCACACTGAGTGGTTATCGAAAGGGAGAGGGCTTGACATATTTTTCAGGTAGCCTATAGGCCTAGTTATATTTCTGTGTCCTTCCTCAACACTGACAGGAGCGATCGAAACAAAAGACTGACTAAATTGACAACTTGTAAATGGAATGAAATGAACCAAAACTTGTTTCTCACAAGTGTAGAATAGGTTGTGCACCTCTGCAAACAGGGAGTCCACTCCTACAATGAGAACGGGAAGACTGGAACAATATTGAAAGCATTCAAATAATTACCATAAAATAAATAAGATATTTTCACCCCTTTTTCTCCCCAATTTTGAGGTATCAAATTGGTAGTAACAGTCTTGTCTCAACGCTGCATCTCCCGTACGGCCTCGGGAGAGGCGCCGGTCGAGAGCCAAGCGTCCTCCGTAACACGACCCCGCCCAAGCCTCACTGCTTCTTGACACACAGCTCGCTTAACCAGGAAGCCAGCCGCACCAACGTGTCAGACAAAACACCGTATAACTGGCGACCACGTCAGCGTGCATGTGCCCGGCTCGCCACAAGGAATCGCTAGAGCGCGATGAGACAAGGACATCCCGGCTGGCCAAACCCTCCTCTAAACCGGACGACGCTGGGCCAATTGTGCGTCACCTCATGACTCTCCTGGTCGCGTGCTGCTGCAACACAGCCCGGGATCAAACCCGGATCTGTAGTGACTTAGACCACTGGACCACTCAGGAGGCAGTAGATCGAAATTATATGAATGAAGGATAAATGTACTGCTGGTGATACACAGTATGTCATGGAGAAGTGATTTACACTAACAATCAAATGCTAACAAGTCACAGAATGAAGTTGTTAGGAGAGAGGTGCATGGTCCATCAGACTGTATTGGCCATGCAGCATTCACAGTGATCTGGCCTCAGCACCAGTCATACTTCTTGTGCATCACAGAGCAGTGCAGAGCTGTTGTCAAGGAAGTGAGTTTGTGTTTATACAGGATGTACCGCCCCCAACTACTGTCAATGTGGAGCTCTACAGAGCCCTCCGTATTGTTCCAACGTTTGGGAGGGGCATGGTGATGTGGGACAGTGCTGGGTTTAACCTCTGCATGCCTCTAGAGGCTCCACAATTGCATCACACCCTGCATATGGAGACTCCCACCACGTTTTCGGATCAAGCATAAATGGGCTTTTAGTCCAGGCCTCCTGCAATGGATTAGCTCACTGAAATGGGCGCAGATGTATATGTTTTATATATAAAACAGTCTTGGCCGACCATTAGCCTAACGACCAAACAATTGACCAGTCGACTAATTGGGGCCCTAGTTTGGTAATATGATGGACTGTTGTAATATGTCCCTGTACACTTTAACACTGCTGCTGACCCTGTGAAAAGACACAGACCTCTAGTAGAGGATCATGTTTAGAAACAGATCATCTATTAACTGTCTGAAGAAGATGTTCCTCTGACACTATCTAACGTTCAGACTGATGGACTGCTCCAGGAGAAACTGGCCTTATGATGAACTCTCTCTCTCTTTAGCCTGAGGATATTCTGTGGTGATAAGAATGGCTGGGCTGTAGTAGCTGTATTAGACAGGGTTGTAAGTGAATAGGGAGGACGTCTGGGACATTGAGACTAGCATGTTAGAGAGGGAGGACTGTGGCCCTAGGGCCTACGGTCCAGAGACAGACAGGAGGGGGGTTTGTGGTTCTCTGTGGCTCTGAAGCTGCTATAAAACCTCTGTTCTTTCCTTCCTTCCTTCCAGCAGATGTACTCAGATCTGTGGGAACAAAGTGAGACAGTGAAGGAGACCGGGATGCACTTCTAGCTATTCAACAGGGCTTGTTACTACTGGGTGACAGCTGTACTGTGTAAAACAGGTTAGCTAGCACTACCAGCTCTTTGAATGGCTGCTCTATGTGTCTCAGAATAGGAATAGCTACAACTGTCGGATCTAGAAGCACAAGCATTTCACTACACTGCATTTCACTAGGGGTTGGACATCAGTCCTCGGGTGAACGAGTACTGTACATATTCAGTTCAACTGACTTGAACGTCTTTGTCTGGACCTCAACACTCCAGTGGACTGGTCTTACTGACTGGTCTTACTGACTGGTCTTTCTGACTGGTCTTTCTGACTGGTCTTTCTGACTGGCCTTTCTGACTGGTCTTTCTGACTGGTCTTTCTGACTGGTCTTTCTGACTGGTCTTTCTGACTGGTCTTTCTGACTGGGCTTTCTGACTGGTCTTCTGACTGGTCTTACTGACTGGTATTCTGAATGTTTACTGACTGGTCATTCTGACTGGTCTTTCTGACTGGTCTTTCTGACTGGTCTTACTGACTGGTCTTACTGACTGGTTTTACTGACTGGTTTTACTGACTGTTTTACTGTGCTCTACTATGTGTTCTAGGTAAAGAGAACGTACAGCCACGGGACGTACCGGGCAGGTGCCATGCGTCAGATCAGTCTGGTGGGGGCAGTGGACGAGGAGGTGGGGGATTACTTCCCAGAGTTCATCTCTATGCTGGAGGAGTCGCCCTTCCTAGAGGTGAGTAGCCCTGACACAAAATAATAATATAGATCCATCATTTTATAGATAATATCAATCTATAGGTAATACGTTGGATTTAGTCATTTTCGCTAAGTTTCAAAAATGTTTTAGTTCTGGCCACATTGTTTAGAGAGAATTCAACTCATTGGATCTATAAACAAAGGAAAGGTGCCCTCTAGTGGTTGAGAAGGGTAATTATGGTTTTTCAACAACAGCAAAAAAACCATTGGTTTTGATGGATGTCTGAAATATGATATTTCCTCTTTCCTGTTCCAGTTTGTTTTCTCACACACCTCTATCTATCATTCTACTCCTCCCTCATTGTAACTCTGGCGTACCCTTCTCCCTCCAGCGGACGCTACCGTGGGGTACGTTCTCCAGTCTGAAGCTGAAGAGTCCAACAGAGAGTGATGACGGGCCCATCATGTGGGTACGACCTGGGGAACAGATGATCCCTGTTGCTGACATACCAAAGTCTCCCTACATAAGGAGAAGGTGAGGGCTCACTGTGTTCACAGGTAGTAGGTCCTACTTTCACACAGAGATGCAAATGTCTGTTTTTTTTTACAGGATCCTACTTCAAAAGGAAACTACT